>NW_009190152.1:0-25210 GCF_000690835.1 Fulmarus glacialis
GGGAAGAGACCAGTATGGTTGAAAACTCTCCAGCCCCGTTGCCAGAAAGGGCAATATATGGATTTGCTCTTTTTTTAGGATCGTGGTTTGGCTTTAGTAAGTATACTGGGTACTGAATACTTCACCAAAAAGTGTTCCTTTGCTTACGAGACGAATGTAATTCAGATAAGACCATCTGAAAAAGGTCACAATCGTATTACACTACCTATTGTAAGGGTGCATGGTGGAGGACTAAGTGAGCATTACTTGCCAGACCTGTCAGTTGTTACAGAGATCTGTCATTGCCTTTTGTGATTTCCTCATGTTCTGTCTCTTTAACCTTATTATGGGGTCTGTAATAGTATTACAGAGTCAAATTATTTAAAAAATCCTCTGCATTCTCATTTTAGTAACTTTTTTACTTGAATTGCATACATTGTCACTATTCAGTAACCATTGTAGATGGTCTATATGCAACCTTCCCCACCCAAATACTGAAAAAAATCAAGTCAATCTGGTCAACAGCAATGGGAAACGATTAGAGTTATACCAGCATTTCTTTGCTGGTGTGGCAGGTGCTTTAGTATTTCACAGGACCAAGGCTTGAGAGGGTGAGAACACTTTTTCAACACAAGAAAAAGTGCTGCAAATATACTGTAGTCAAATAATAAACTAGGATCCTATGGTAAGTCTTTCTCACCCTTAGGAAATAAGTAGAAATGAAAGTAAGTTCGTTTCTGTTCCTCTCACAGGAAGCCACTGCAGTTCCATAACTTGTATCACTGGCTACTAACCTGATCCCCTCAAGTTTTTTTAAACCTTATTCTCGATTTGTTGTTAGGGAGTAAAATTTCTCAGTATTGGTTTTGTTGACATGCAAATGAATAACTTACCAAGAATCAGAAAGTATTTCCAGTAACAGCTTCTGAACAGTTCCATCCAAGCACTGGAACAATTCTACCAACTTTTCTTTCAACCAAAGGACTCATTGTGTGATCATTTTCTGCTTTAATATTTTCTGCATTCGGTGTCATTTGGCATCGTTTTACTGAGGGTTTTTTTGTTCTGCAGTTCAACATGCAAGAAATTCTCGTCTGTCTACATAGGAAATCAGAAACTGAATGTTAAAGCATAGTGATATCCTATAACCAACTACAAAACTTTGCCCCCATTTTGGGCAGGTTTTGTGTTTGAGAGGCATATTCTACAATGTTTTGGTAGGGTTAGTTTGGTTTAAATAATGTAAAAATTATTGTCTCAGCAAAATATTGTCTCAGCATGTATCAGTAGGGAAGTAGTGCTCTAAAACAGGAAGGAAGTCTAAAACAGTATCGGTTGTACTATTATGACTTTTTAACTCTTTTTTGCAGTGTTGTATCTTATCTGGGCATACGTTCCCGAGACTTGGCTGTTCTCATTGGGACTAACATACTGGCCTCAAAAGTAAGTTCAACCAGTTAAACTCTTTAGGCTGAATATGTGTGAGTATAGGACACCCTTAATTATTTTCAAATAACAAAACTTTTTTTGAATAGTGGTCTTGTATTTAATCCAGTTTTTCCTGATGATAAAGGACTGTAATCTTTGTGAAGCATTATTTTATGTAGATAAGTAGCTATGATGAAAATTTTTCATTGTGTAATGAAAGAAATAGTTTTTGAATGTTTCATGATAAATTTGACATTTTGTTTCCAGGAAGTTTGTCAATGAAAAGATAGTAAACTTTAGACTGTAATTAAAAAATGAAAAACCTTCTATCAGGAATCTATTTGACGATTTATACCAAACTAGCTACAGTCACTGTGCAGTCAGTAATCTTCCTGGGAGGGACCAGGGTCCATGTTCAGAGGTGCTGTTTCTTTTCCTCCTGGCTAAGTTTGTGCTGTATACAACCACTACATTAAAACTGTTATATCATTAGGCATTTGTTATTATGATATGTAAATTTGAAAATCTTTTTCCTCAGGTACTGGGCAGTTGCTTTGCCAGCGTACCTACTAGTTGCTGTAGGAATTGGTTACATATTACTTTTTGGTATTAACATGATGAGTACAGCTCCACTTAACTCCACGCATACCATTACAGGTAATTTTATTGGTGTTTTTTTTAAGATTTTGATACTTAACTGTTAATTTCTGTAAGTATGTATATGTAACCATATATAATATAAATCAAATTTTAAGCCTTTAAATATTTTGATCTAGAAAAGGAGTTCTTAGAAGTACTGAAGTACTAAGGTGAAAAGAGAGCCACAAGCCTGACTCTTCCCTCTTTGCCATCTCATGGCAGTGGTTTCCGACTAGTAGAGTGTACTTTGTTAGTAAAACAGACCACATTAGAGGAACAGGGGTTAGGCATATGAAGCTCTTCCAGGCATGTGCCGTGCATTACAAACCAGTGAAGAGTGTCATGGGAAGAAGGGCATGAGTACCTACCTGGCAGTCGTGGAAGTGGGAAGGCACACAGAGTCCAGGTGGTGCAAAGGAGGATGTTGCGGTATTGAGACCTGATCAGATATGTTAGTGATTCCCTGTCTAAAAAAGCTGTTCTTCAGTTTTTCTCTCAACTTTTGCGTAGCCTTTACTCCTGCCAAGGAGACATGTTCTAGGCATTCACGATACTCTCCAGGCAGCTGCATCTTCCTTCACATGAGGAATTCCACTGCTATTTGCAGGTGGCCATTTTTGTTAGAAAAAATGCAGACTGTAAAATTTGGCAAGAAAGTTACCTATTGCTATGACTGCTGAAGTTGCATCGTTTTAACAAACTATGTACGTAGTATTACAGTACTCTGAAGTTCAAATGCATTACTCCAGCGCTTCTGTCAAGAACTGCCATTTAGTCATCCCTGTGTTCCTGGCCACTCATTCACACTCTTATGTCACCCTCTCCTTTGGCATCAACCCAAGAGTTTGTGTGGCTGTATGGCAGGTAGGATGGGGGACCTACTCTGAAAACCAACTATATTTGAAAATTTTCTTTTTCAGAGGGAGCAGTTCCATAATTGTGTTCAAAGTGCACCTGTAAAAATGTTTATGCTGTTATAGGAATGGGTGCTGCGTGGTGATGCGAACAAGCAGCCAAGATAAAGGGAGGGTGGACAGCATCTCTCAGCAGAAATCCTAGCACAAAGTGTTCAAACTACAGACTGAACTATTCACTGTGGGGTTTTTTGTTTGTTTGTTTGTTCTTTTTATCTTTGGATAGTTACAGTTTAACGTCACACAGCGTCTTAAACCGAGCAAAGTCCCAGACAGTGATTTCAGCAAAAAAAAATTTCTTCAGGGGCTCTGATAATACATGTTGATGTAGAGCGTTTCTGGTGACCCTCTCATTACACCTCAGCAAGATTTCAGTATCACTTGTAGTAGCTAAGTTTATAGAGTATTACATTATATAACATTTCTTGAAAGAAAAAAATCTTTAATATGTGAAATGTTCTCATTGTCTCCTGTAGATAACTATGCAAAAAAGCAGCAACAGAAGAAATTTCAAGAAGAAGCGATTCCAGCGTTGAGGGATATTCCCATCAGCGAAGTAAACAGAATGTTTTTCCTTCCTGAAAAAGGAATCTGCAATAGCAGATAGTTGTTACTAAGATCTGTTTGAATAAAGGATTAGTAGAAGTGTTACATAAGAAAAATCAAAACCTCTCCAAGCTTAATAAAAACCTCTTTGTGCCTGTAGAACAAAGCTTTTTTTTTTCTGAATTTCTAACTAAATTTATGTTAACACATTTCATTGAGATGGCTTGATTTTGTTATTATGCATGCGCCTTAATAACCTTCATTGGTATGAGAATTATACCACATTAATTTATCTAACCATTCTTGTGAGTTTAAAATAGCATTCTATTACTTGTAGATTTCTGCCTGTAATTTCCCTCTGAGAGTGAAAGAAATAGCTTTTGGAGGTAGCTTAATTCTATTTCCCTTTGAATTCAGGGAGAGAAAATGTGTTCCGCTAGTCAAATGCTTGAGGATCTTTTTTTTTTACAAGTTATGTTAATTTGAAGTGTTTACATTGTAAATAGACAGTTTTCATTTGTAAATATTAATAAAATGTAGCTAATTTTTACTTGTTAAAGTTAGCCGTTTTTCTGTGGTTCTATGATACTTGTCCTAAGTAAGGGCATATAGTGGTCCATTTTTCTTTACACAATTCTTTACTCAGCAAAATATGTTGATTTTTTTTTTTCCCCAAATTGGTGGCCTTATTAAAATACCAAGATTACCAGAAATAAGGAAGGTGGGTTGTGAAGATTTTCTGAAACAAGTCTTGAAATGACTTTTTTTTAATCATTCTTAAGAATACTGAAAACTAGGTTCAAGGAAAGTTCTGGGAAGACAGGAACCGACAGGTCCATCTTATTATAGTGTAGGTTATAGCACAAAGCACAGTAACTTGTTATGGCAGTGGGTCAGATGTTTCTTAAACAGTGAATTTTCTTTCATGTATGCATTATTGAGCAGAGACATAACTTTTATTTCCTTTCTTCCAAGATAACCCAGTTATCTTCAGTAGTCAAGGTTATTTAGTTTGGTTGTAAGGACCAGTGAATAGAGCCTCATTATTGTGTGTTAGGTCTATAAGCAAACTTCTGACCAGCAGAGAATTTGGTTAAAAACATCACTATTTCATTAAAAGTTAATAAGAAATTTTTGAAAATTTGTTTGAAGAATCTTATGCCAGTTCTTCAGAAATCTGTCAAAACAACCATCAGTTGCTGTGGGAAGTCTTAAGACCTGGTAACAATCAATCTGGTATGAATATGCAATTTGTAGTTTCTTGGTCCTCTACTCTTTAGTAGTTTGCTATTTTTTCCACCTGCATTTGAAGCAAAAAACCATGCTAGGTATTATGGGTAGGGGAAAAATACCTTCTTAATGAAGGAAAAAATGCTTTTTGATGTTTCACTCTGAAATAGTAGATTTTAGGTATATTGTTGTTTGGGGGCATTTCATAAGAATGAGTATTTGTACCTAAGCCTAATGACTGTAAATTAGTACAATGTTGATTTGTTTGATAGTTGTAGACTTCTTTGTGAAGTTTTGTTTTTCAGTTTGCCCCCAGTTGCTATTATTTCCCCCTCCTGACATGATTTTGCCCTTCTATTGATTTTAATTTACATGCTCAAGCACCCATACATAGGGTGAATTCAAGATTTTATGATCAACATACATGGAGATGTATTTACTCTTTTGTCAATTCTCTAATCACATTGTAGACACTGAAGTATTGACTAATCTTTTTTTGTGTGTAATTTCTACCTGAGTTCTAAGTTCCTTTTGCTTTCCGAGAAAGCAATTTCGTTTTTAATTCTAAATTGACAACAAGTGAAGGGCATGTTTCTGGTATCATTTGATGTAAGGATTAATTTAGTCCCCTGTTAAGGATACCCAAATCCCTTCAGGATAAAGAAAAGCTACTGGAAAATGCCCTGAAGCCCTGAAAGCACACAAATTAAAGGACTGTAAACCTTGGACAAAGATTGTATCAGTGATGAATCTGCCATTTCATTTAACTGCAGACCTCACAATTATGGGAAAACTAACAGAGGCACCTAAGTGAGTAGGCAAACTGGGGCCATTTGTTTAAGTAAAACTTGCAGGCATGAAACTCAATCTTTGCTTTTCTGTCACTACTGCGTAGCGGTGCTTCAAAGACACTAGTGACCTTTTCTTCAACTTAGGAGTAATGTTTGACACTTCAGAAATTGCCTCTGTGGTCAGAATAAAACCAGGTAACACAGTGTACGTGGGGTAATAAATACATTGTAGGGAACTGCACTTGTTTGGGATCCATCCTTTCACGGTCTTGCCTATGACTGTGATTAAGGAAAAGATATGCAACTCCGCCAGCAAAGAGAGGAGAGATTCTGCCTTTTGTAAATATACAGCATGCTTACAGCTGTAGTTATTTAGTGGGATTTATATAGATTTTGCCTTAGATATTATTCAGAAGAAAACCTGAAATGATTGAACTGTGTTGCTAGTAGTGCCTTCTTTACAAAACATACCTGTTCAAAGACTGGGTATATCAGGTATCCATTCTTCTCGGAGACTGAGGAAAAACTAAATAAATAAAGGCAAAAACCTAAATTTGCCCCCATTTTCACCCTTCTGACTTATTGATGGCGTATTGTTACAGCACAACCAGTAGTAACCAGTAGAGTTAGACCAACTGCATCGTCCCTGCTGAAATAAACCAGATGGTGAAACTTCAGCCTTGCTTTTTAACGCACCTGCTAGGATTCTTCTGCAGTTTTTATCATATTGGAGACTGATGGTATTTTACACATCCTGCTTTAAACGTAATCTTGTAAGACAAGTTGCCCCCAAATGGTATTTGAATCTGTGTGTGTAAACAAGTCATAAAAAACCAACAAAGTTGCACTGTTTCAAATTAAAAGGTTGCATGCCAAAGGAAATAATATAGCTGTGGTTGCCAAATTTGTGTAAAGGTGGTAGAGTATGTCTCTCTCCTTTCTAAATTAGCTGTAAAGGGAAGGGTAGTAACAACACAGGTTATGTTCAAGTTGAGAAGTATTGAAAGAAAAAATTTGGGAATAGAGAGTCGTGCAAATGATTAAAAAGGGAGGCTATCTTGGATTTTGGTCTTTTGCATTGCACTGTATTGAATGCCATAAGCTTGGAGGCTTCAGCGCAAATACAGTATATGAAGTAGAAGAAGAGCAAATTTCTTTGTATCGACATAATTTAATTTTTATTGTAAGCATTAATAGAAGTATTTTGCCCTTGCAGGAAGCAATGCTGAGTGAAGAAACTTGTTTCAGCAGTAGTAGAATGGAGTTGTCTTTCTCCTTGAGATATGTGGGTATACTTTTACTGTTACCTAAAGCATTCTGGACAGGCCATCTTAAAAATATTTTGAGCATACTATGGAATGCTGTCAGCTTGATTTGATGATCTTTAAAATAGCCATTGTTTGTGATTGGGGCTGGAGAATGGGCTAAAAGGTGAGGTAACAAATTATATTAGTCTAGATTTTTTTATGGCAAAAGTTCAGATATTCAGACCCTCTCATATAAATCAGAAAGCTGTAATATTAAATGTTTATACTGTTGCTGCAGGCAGCATATTTGTAAAGTTAGAAATTGGCCCTAATCGGGAGGGCTCATACTGCCCGCAATGCAGGTAGTGTACCTGGAGCTTTTCTGAGAGGAGGAGCAGGGAAAATGTACGTATATTTTAGTTCCATAGTGTAGATCTCTTTGTGGTACTCTGGTTGTTCGTTGGTACACCTCTGTGCCAGATAGTCTGTAAACATTAAAAATGCAACTCTGCCACCAAGGGCAAGTGTATACAAGTGTATACAAGGCAAGATGGTGCGAAAGTAATAGTAATAGGTTTTGTGGTTCTTTTTAGTGGGCCTTAGGATGCTGTAAGTTAAATCAGGCAAAGTTAGGCCAAAAAATACCTTAATGAAGAGAAGAGATCATAACTATAGAAACAGTGAACTTCCCATCTCCGAGAAAAATTAGGTATGAGAATGGAGGTAATGGTGAGGTAGTCTAAATAGTGTTCGAGTATTCTTCCTCTTCTCCTCTGCTCCAGGTTTCTGTCCCAGGAGAGCGTAACAAATCCATCTCTTGCCTGTATCTGTAGCAATTCAGTTTTTATAGGAGTGGTAAGAAGCTATGAGATCTTTGCCCTAATATAGTGTTTCTCTAATACTTGATTCACATTCATGCCAAAGCTCCTGCCTACAGGTACAATGAGAAACTCGCCACTAAAGCTCTTTCGAAAAAGACTTTTTGAATACTTGGCTTCTTTACCAGGCAGCTTCTATGGACTTCAGTTTCATTTGAGGGTGTAAATGATAAAGTATTTCTGATTTACAAACAGAATAGTTAATAAATGATTTTGTGTAAATACATTTTGTTCCATAATGCACCTTTTCCATGGGCACTTGAGTCTGAGTGGCTAAAATATTTAATGCAAAGTCCCGCTTGCTGCTGCACTGTTAGATTTCCAGTCAGCTCTAAAACAGCTAAGATGAATGGGGGCTTTTGTATCTCTCCCTCTATTCATGAATTGAACCGTATTCTAAGGAGAAAGTTTTGGAAGCATTTAGTCTTGTTCTGCCAGTTTCCTTACAGAGAGATTGCCAAAGTAAATTTTGTTGGTGTGCTGTGCAGTTTATGTATCAACTTAATTCTCAGCCTTCTGCTAAAAGCACTTGATAGATTCATCCAGTCTGGAAAGCGTGGTTAGATGGAGTGTAATTAAATGGTAGATGTTTCACTGAATTGGGTGGATTTTGTGCCTAGAGCTCATAAAACCGCTGTTGTGAAGATTGGCTTTTCTCAGTTGTGGCAATTTAGTCCTGCTACCGTTGTTATTCTCTCAGTATAAATGTAGCTTAGAAAAAAAATTGTTCCCATGATAGTTCTTTTTCTCTTAATCCAAATTATTACTGCATCATATTTAGAAAGAACACTCACAAACTTTAACGTCATGAGAGGATATGCTTCCCTTGGATATATGTATCCTTCAACAGCTTGTCTTAAAAGAGCTAACAAGTAAAACTCAAGACAGTTTTATGAAACTACATTCATTTTGATTTTTCACATGAATACATGCAGTAGAAATGTAAAATTGTAGAGGTTGTCTAGATACTTTTCCAGCATTCATGTACCAGTGGAACATTAACTTGTCTTTTACTATCATAATTTTAGACAATGGCAATCGAAAGGTAGCATTTGCTGGAAATGTTACAGCTGTTGAACTACTAAGGGAAGTTCTGTGGAACAGAGATCCTGAGCCAACAATTTAATCTGTAAAATGCTATGTTTCTAGTCTTGTCTTTGAAGTAGCAAGCTCATGATAAACTCATTCTTTGGGGATGCTTTGTTATCTTTTTCCTGTAAATGTTGGATGATTCTAAGGTCACTGAAAACTTAACAAGGTCAAATCACAGATGGCGTAACAAACCAGAACTGAAAACTGAAAGTTAACTGCAGTTGAACAACAGAGATGCTATATTACTTCACTTTTAGTCTTCTCTTAATTATTAACAAACTGGTAAGGGATCGCAATGCACATTTTATTTAAGTGTGCAAATAAGGGTATGTTGACATTATAACATGAAAAGACAGTAATTTGACCAAAAAAAATGCTGGCCTGATGGGAAAAGGATAATATAGTTTTGGCTTCCTCTAGGGACTGTAGGTAAATAGCACACTAATATTACCTTAATTTGAAAATGGAATTTGACAATACAGGGGAAACCAAATGGAATGTGTAGCAGAGACTGAGAAATTAGTCAGTTTAGGCCAATACAATGTTGTCAGACCTCAGCAGATGTGCAAGATTTTTTATTTTGATATTTCTAACAGCCTTTGCTAAGACTGTCATCCATTATCCGATTCTGTTTTTCTAATAACAGTATCTATTCTACTGTCTTAAAAAACACAGTTCTCTTAAGATACTTTTTTCTGTTTCAGAGGTGTAGATTTGTAACAGCACTTGCTTACGTCATTAAATCTACATCTGAAGCATCCAGGATGTAGCCCACTTAGGAACATTAAAATGTCTGTTGCATGCGAGACCAAAGATAGGTATAGCTAATATCCTGCCTCTGACACTGGCTAATAGTGCCTGCTGCAGTAGTAAGAGCAAAGATTAGGGCAAGAAGCTAGTAATATTTCCCCAGAATGCTTCCCCAGCCTGCAACAGTGTGAAACTTCTGAGCCAGATGTTGTATCTTGGTATTTTTCTCATGAAAACCTTTCATTTACTTTTTGTAAGTAGGTAAAGTCTTAGTTTAAACAACATCACAGCATAATCACAAGTTGGATTAAGTGCTTCCTTTTGTTTTAAACTTGCTGCTCACTATTTTCATTTGATGTTCAATCATTCTCCACCATTTCCAAGCCACTCAAGATGTTGAAGACTAAGTTTTTATACTCAGTCATGTCTTCCAGGCTGAAAAGTTCTGATCTGTTTTGGTTTTTGTGTAATCGATATACTTGATCATCCTTTCCCCCCCCCTTTATTGCATTCATGTCAAGTATGAATATAATTTTCTAGGATACAGCAGACTTACGGCTCGCATTCTGGGTAGTCGATCTGCATTTATTCAGCGGCCACTTGTCTGGGATTTCCAAACCTCCAGCATTTGTCTAAAACTGCTCCTCTTTTCTGCCTGGGAATATTTTTAATGGAGCTACTGTCCCACTTGGTTTGCTGTAGGTCTGGAAATTCTGGACAAGTTCAAAATGTTCAGATTCTGCCTGGACATGTTACCAGGAAACTTGGAATAAGATGCCCCATCCAGTATTGATGAGGTAGTTCTGTTAGTATGTATGGGCACTGTCTACACTATGTCTGTTCTCTCGTGTTGTTTTTTTCACTGGTTACCCCATCTGAAGCTGCTTCTACTGACCAAAGGTTCTCTACCAACACTCCTGAAAAATAGTACAACTGAAACCAATGCTTTCCATTTCTCAAAATATTCAGCAGGCTTCACCAACCAAAAATTGACTTAGAACCTGGCGGTGTTCCAGCATGCTGCTGGCGCTTGTCCAGAAGGCTTTTTCGCAGATCTCAGTGAGCCACTTGCTACTGCAGACTGGTTGACCACCAGCTGGTGAGAGTACAGGGCGGGATAACAAAGCTCTGCACAAGTGGAGTGAGTGCCTGGAAGATGATGTGTTGATGCTGAAGATGGGGTATTAATTCTAGACACAGATCTTCAAAAGCTCTGTCTTTCTGAAAACATAATAACTTCTACTGGTCATCCAAGCTGCAGTTACTGTATTTTCAGATAGAGCTTTTGAAAATTTCTGGCTGGAGTTAATAACCAATCCTCAGCGTCAACACATCGTCCCACCTGTTGACGCTAATCCCTCCCACTCAAAACCTCTCCTTCATGCAGGAAGATGAGTCTCAGTTGCAACTAAAGCTGGCCTCCATTTATGTCATGTGGTCCTGCGGATACTAGTTCCTCATTGCTACGCTGCAACAACAGTAACACCAGCTCTTGCTGGGCATCTGTGTCCGCAAGCGTGCACTGGTCTCATCTGATGCTTTTCTAAAGAGTAACCACAGCCCACTGCTGGGGTGTCTGCAGGGCAGGCGGAGAAGCTGTAAAGGAGGAAGTAACAGGCAACATGGTCTCAATAGAAAGGTAAGGATTAGCAAGGAAGAACCTACAGAGCGTTTCTTTTACATAATGGATCCTTAAATGGTGACGATATCTGTGTGAGGCAAATGGCTGTGCGTGTTAGGGAGCACCATGCTGTGTGGGGATTGTGTGGTAACTACCTTATTGATAGGGGATGGAGATGGTTCCCTCAACACATCCCTCCAGATTCCAGCAATCCTCAATGAAGGCCTGAGCAATTCAGCAGTAACCAGGTTAGTTTGTGTCAGAGCACAGATTAAAATGGCAGCAGGGATGCACACAGAGGTGTCTTAAAAGGTGAGAAAAAGCCCTGCTCAGGACTCAAGGTGAGGGCAGAACTCCAAATGTTGGGAGTGAACGCATCTGAGCATTGAAGGAGACTAGAGCTTCTTGCAAGGAAGAAGTTGAGGCTTAATGTACAATAATTAGACCATTGTAAGGAATATGTCATCGCTGGCCTGTTAAGTGATCTTGGATGCTTTTCTGTTTGTGCTACAGACTGAATGATGATGAAGCTGGAGCATAAATAATTTTAGGATATCTTGTGGGAGAAGTGAAAGACCTTCAAAATGTCTGTATTTTAGTTCCGTATGTTGGGAAGTGAAGATGTGGAGATGATGAATGAGTGAAATGTAAAAGCTGAATTTTCATGTGTCACACCAGGGTTTACAATTTCAACTAGTTCTTGTAATTCCGTATATTATAGGATGCTGTCTTCTTGGGTAAATTTAATTAATAGATCCACTTTTTAGTTTTGAAATGGAGAATTTTAAAAAATCCTCCATTCTAATATGTTCATTCTTTTGGAATCCTAATTTGCTAGGCTTACAATTTATAACACTATTGCTTTGTTTGACAGTATATTGTACTAAGAGGAAGGTCTGACACACACTTTAAGTGGCTCTTAGAACTGTCTGACCTTACCTACACTACTAACAATAGTGTAGAGAAGGCCAAGAATCTTGGATTCTGCCTTTGCTTTGTCTCTGGGGAAACTATGGCAGTTTTGGTTAGAGATAAGATACCTGAAGCATAATAATTCTGAAACATAGTGGGGTCAAAAAGCTAATCCTTGAGCTAATTAAAAAATGCTGTCATAGAAAGACAAGTACTGGCAAACTCTCTGAGCAGACACAATTTATGAAAACAAAAGGTTAAGCACAACAGATTATACCAATTCTCTGAATGAAATAAACTGTACTGAAAAAGCAGTTTTTGCTGGTGGAATAACAGTGTTGGAATAAATGTGTCTACATTGTACATAACATAAAG
This sequence comes from Fulmarus glacialis, assembly GCF_000690835.1. NCBI lineage: Eukaryota > Metazoa > Chordata > Aves > Procellariiformes > Procellariidae > Fulmarus > Fulmarus glacialis. The sequence continues at coordinate 12,403 of NW_009190152.1, forward strand.
ATGCTTATGAAAATTAGTAACTTAAGTCTTCCTGAACATTGATTTAAAAGAAGTATCAAGGTAGTAAGATACACATCCAAACCCCACTAGATAAGAATCAGCAGTAGGTCAGTTATATTAAAATCATAGATTCAAGCGCATTAAGCTGTAGAAATAAGATTTGAATATTGTGGTGAAGACAAAAAGGTAGCACATAATGCATGTTTTAATGTGTCATTAAATTAAATCATAGTTTTTAATCAAGGTTGGCTTTTTTCCTGACTGACAAAAAGGCACTTTTCTGATTTCAGGGGGGAAATCTGATAATAACAGAATGACAGGACCCCAAAAAATATCACGACTGTCATTTAGAACTTGTCTTGATGGGGTTATACTGGAAATGGATTAGGTCAATTCAGCATACAGCATTTATATCAGAATAAACATGCCCCATGGAGCCGATAAGCAATAGTCTTTGTATTTTAAATAATTTCTTGCTTGAATTCAAACATTGTGTTTCAAAGCCTGTGGGTTATTTTGGGGCTGTACATTATATTATTTTGCCTCATAATCAATCCTATTTTCATCTTATCAGAACTGCAATGTAAAAAATAATGAGTAACTAAGTACAGTGCTCTTAATGTTCTTAATCCATGTTACTTAAACCAACATGATTTAAACTTTATAATCTTTTGTTCAGCTTCAGGGTTTTATTTAAAATTCTCTCAATACACAAAAGGATTTCCTCTTAGTTTCCAGTTGCATTGACTCATTCTTCTTGGTAAGATGGTTATAAATAGTTTTCTTATGAGCTTTGATGTATTTCTTTGTTTGGTCAGATGTTTGTCCATACGTTTCTGACAGTTCTTTTTTTATCTCTTGATTTTTTAATTTTTATTTTGTGTTTGTCAAGGTTGACCACTGTTCGTTATTAGGCTGAACTGATTTCTTCTCCATCTTCCTCAGAGTCGGCGTCATCATTGTAGAAGTGAATTGTAGCTTGCACTGGAAAACTCGCCAGAACCTTCTCTCCGATGTTATTAAGAAACTTTCGGGATTTGGACTTGGGCAAATAAAGCCTAATGAGAAAACATATTTTAAGAGAAAAAGTAAAACTATGTGACACTTTCCCAGCTAAGCTAGCTTGAGTATTAAAACCTATTTTTATCTTTCTTTGGAGAGAGAAAAATCCTAGGGTTCCTTGTCTTTTAAAATAAAAATTGCTGACTAAAAGGTACTGTTGATTTTAAGTTACCTCAGTTGTTTTGGGCATATTGTGTATTGGATTTATCTAAGGTCGCACTCTGATAAAGTGTTGCAAGGGCAATGATGCATGCTTGAGATGGTTTGGTTTGCTTTGGTTTTTAGCACAGTTCAGAATGGAAGTGTCCTGTGCGACTGGGGGAAATTTGAGGAATGTTCTGGGATTCCGGAATTCAGATTAAGACACCAGGTTAAGATTGGGGTGGGTTGCCTGTTGCACAGAGGTTGATCTTAGTGAGTTTTGTGTCTCTAGGTGGAGGAGGAGGTGTACACTGAGAGGGATTTATTTCAAAATTCACATTGTTTTGTATTGAAATCACAAATGTCTTAATTTACATTTCAGGTTTTCACCAGCTTTCTCACTAAAGCAAAACTTATGTGGTCTGTATACATATGTATGTGTTTTTGTGTGCGTATGTATGTACATCTCTTCCTCTTTGTTCCACTTTGGCCAGTTTTCAATTAAATTTGACAGTGATAAGAATTTAAGCTTCTACAACTTTTATAAAAACAAGTGCTTGTAAAAAAGAGGGATATTCCATTAATTTTCCTCCTCTAAACAGAAGTCCAAATCAGGAGTTTCTACATCATTAAGCCTTAAAGGATCCAAATGCTGGTGAAAAAACTTATAAATCCCCCAAGCATAGGAAAAGCTTTATCTGGAGTTCAACTTTCATTCAACAGCAAATTTAGGCAAGTTTGACACAGATCTGTAACAAGTAACATTCCATTAGCAGCTGTTCATGTTAATTATTTGGGCTTTGTGGGCTTGCTATCATATTAATAAATATAAATATAAATTAGCTGAGGCAGAAGAACATTGTTTCTTTTAAGATTACTTTTTTCTTATTTTTGTTATTAGCATATTGTTTCAGATTCTGTTCAGCCTGGGCATCTCTCCTTGTGGACAGATAAAAATCTATGGAGTCTGGTGAGTAGTTAAACTGCATTATTAAGAAGAGATACTCCAGAGACAAACTCATACTTCTCCCAATAAGGAATATGTTTGTCTTGGAAGGTGTCACTTTTTCTGTATCAAGTGATAGGATTTAACTCACCTCACTGGATGTTGAAACCCCAGGGCTCCTTTTGATCTAAAATTTATTAGTTGACCATCCAGTTCTGACTGTAAAGAGATGTATTTATTATTTAGAATAGGCTAAAAATGAAGATTTCACTTTTTTCTTCTACAGGTAACTGTAAAATTCTACAGTAATGTTGCTTTGTTTGCTCTGCTGCATGTTGTTTTACTCTAAGTGTACTTCAGAGAATGTATGTGCCCACAGTCTGCCAATAGTTGCACATTTAATACAGCATTTGAACTTGTATATTTTAGGAGCCATAAAGTCATGAAGTTGTACATTTTACTTAAGTTCTTATGGAATATCCATAGCGACTGGTGAGCTAATAACACCACCAAATGGAAGTTCAGTGATTGGAAGAAAAAAGGATTTTCAATCAGTTTAAAGGATTGGGACGTTAGGGTTTTATAAAAGACCTCTTTAACTACACTAACCAGTAGTTTGGAGTTGGAATATTCAAGTCGGCAAGTTAATTGTAATCCAAGATCACACAAGCACGTTAAGACTCCAAACAGTAAAATCAAGAGACAACTGGCATCTCAAATTTCTATGCAAACAACAATAAAAAAAGCAAGCATTTTTGATACAACAGAGTAGGTAGCAAAAATATATTTTAAATATCAAAATTAAATTTAGCACAGAATAAATTCCTTCAAATTAAGGTGACAATAAAAACCAATATTTTGCAAATGTTAAAGTAACTAAATCCTACTAGGATTATAAACCTGGAACGTAAACCTGAAAGCATCTCCCAAAGTCACTGAGCCCTATTACTTCATCTTGTGGGCATGTATTCTCTTCCATATCTTAAAACAAGAAGACTTCTTTTTTCCTCCTATTGCTATAAACTTGATGGTACATAAAATAGGAAGATTTAGCTTTGCTATACTAGAACTTCTAGTGAACAAGCAGCTAGAAATGGCCCACTCTGCTACAAACAAAGATGACTTTTGCCACTGTCAGAGCAGTTCATCTGTCTTTCTGAGGAAGTAGGTTTCAGCATGGATATTTTGGTGGGCCCCAAAAAGCCCTTGGGCTACGGACTGAGCAAAGGGTCCTACAGAATTCTCTCTGTTCCTTTTACGTTGGCTGATTTCTCTTGTACCCACCTGTTTGTCTTGTAGCCAAAATGGTTTGTCTTCAGGCTGTTAGGGTTTTGTTGAGGTTTTTTTGTGTTTAATCAGGAAACTCATTCACTTTGCTTCCACAGTACCTAGTAAAATGGACTCCTGATCTGGCTGAACATTGTAGATGTGATCATAATATCTATGTTAAATACCACAGTTATTTTCCTCCTTTCATATTTACATTAAAACTAAAATAGTCTTTTTTATCTTTGTTGACCTGTATTTTCTACTGTCTTCTTTTTGGAATACATATTGTTTTTTAATAATTATATATGTAATAATATGTATTGATTAAACACATTATATGCTATTTCTTTTCAGACTATAATACAGCATTTCTGAAAAGCAATTCTGATAAAAGCCAATTAATTCAAAATCTAACTCAGTTGTTTGTATACAGCAGAAAATGTTCAGTGTTACTTTGTATTATGTTGTAGATATGGCAATAGTAACTTTAAATTACTTTTCATGGCTTTTCTTCAGGCATAAATAACAACATATTTGAATTTAGATAGTAAGAAAAGTGTTACTTCTTATATAAGGGAAAGAATATTATGTATAGGTAACTATAGGGTATATTGTTACACATGTTCTTGGCAACAGAGGTAAAATTACTAGTTTAAATTTTTTTACCAGTACTTTTATTTTGTAGTGCTTTGCTCTTCATCTTTCAATTTCCCAGGTTAGATTCTCATATGTATATTCCTAAACTTTTTTTTTTTAATTACACAGAGGATATTGAAATGTCTATTTGCTTCACTCTCCAGCGTTTGGAGTGTCTACCAATCTGTAAAGCATTGGCATTTTTATGTATACATTGCAGAAAATAAAAGTAGCCAGCATGCAACTAACTACCAAAAACATTGTGCTCAATCCATATTGGAAGGCCTTCTGCTAGAAACCTTAGTAACTTTGCTGAAGAAGATACCTCTTGCCTTCCACAGCTGTGGGATGTAGGTATGCATTAGTGAACACCTCTTCCCGCCTATGCACCACACAAAGTATCCAAGCATCTTTCCTCAGTGGTCGTGACCCTGTTAAAGAGCTTATGAAAGGGCTCCTAAAGCCCTCCTTCAGCCCTCGTTAGGTCCCAAGCTACAGAGGCATCTAGGATGCTGAAGCAGTGTGGGTGGGCCATAAGGTATGGATGAGAAGGATCTGAGAAGCGTCTGGCAGGAAGGAGAAATGTTAAAAAATTGAAACCGACTGTTTCAGGTATATTTGGCTTGAAACAATGCCAGGCTGTTAGCATGAATGTGAAAACTTCATATATGGTTTGTTTTTCTCACACAAGTGGGAAGAAGCCCAAGTATGAATTAGAACTTTTGAGCTGATTGAATAAAATTTTCTACAAAAACATAACGTCAGTAATAAATCACAACTTTCTGATTTCAGAAACCTTAGTTTCTTGAAATCATCACTGTAAGCATGTACTCTCATGAAAGTAAGACTCCTCTCATCCTTAGCAAATTTACAGGTGCCTCTGGCAAAGCTTGGAACACTGCTGGGAAAGATGTTCTTCCGCAGGCTTACCCAAGGCGCCTGCCGGGAGGAGTGCAGCACTCCCGCAGATCTGTACAGTTACAACCTCCATCTTCAGCAGACAAAAAGTACGAGGTAAAAAGGTGTTGTATGTGTTAGAATATAGTAGAAATTGTGAGTCTTTAAAGACTTGCACTAAGGAGAGTCGTTGTCTTAACCTGCTGAGCCTTTGGCAAAAAGTTGGAGATGTAACTGTGGATCGGATGCTGCAAAAATTTATGCAAGGTGCTTAAAACTAAGCATGGGAGTAGCACTGTTTCAATAAATGTTTTAAAGTTCGCAGCGTTGGGACCTATGTTGAATGTGCTTCAATCTCTCTTTATTTTTGTTCTTTGAGCCTAACAAATCTTCCTACATAAGTAAGTAAAACTAATAATCATGGTGCCTTTCCAAGGCACTTGGCAGTAAGAGCTACTTTAAAATCCAATTTTCTGTTGATTTCCTGGCTGGTTTAGCTATAGCAACATCCCTCCCAAAAAAAAAACAACAATAGAATTGTGCACCTGAAAGTATGTTCTTTAAATTTCATCTTAAAGTCATTTTCACTCAAACTCCCCCTATACACAAAATATCACATACAGACTAGGCCTGGAAACTTCAAACTGAGGATATTTTTATTTTTATAATTAAGCAAATAAAAACCGCTGTTAAATTTGAGTAAACAGTGCTTTCTGCAGCTCTTTAAGAACTGATAATGGTTCTATATCTGATAAAAAATTAGAGATACTCTTAACCATTATGATGTACAGAACACTGTAATTTGAACCATATTTTCTAACACTGAAGAAGTGCATGAAAGAACAAATGAATAGAAGACCAAGCCTCACTTCCTGTGTTCAAATAGTTTCAATTTCTGCACCTGTTTTCTATAAGGATTATTTTCTCCAGAATTTAGTCTCACCATTTGTTGATTCTCTGTCATTTCACCGTCTCTTGCTGTGAGCATCCAGGGCCTCCATAAAGCAGGGCTGCTGAAAGATTAAGATAGAATAGCGCTCCCACAGTTAATTCTTTGTGGTAGTATCTGTACAGTACAGCTCCTTTTGTTAGATTCTGCTGGTATCTTTTGAAATAACGTGATTTTTTTCTTTTCAACACATTTTGATTTGGTAAATCTGATTTCTATGGCAATATTAATCTGTCTTCTGTCTACGATCTGATTAAACAAACAAGACAATGGCTCGCACATTTTTAACTAAGGCGTCATTTCCCTTTAAGATTTCACAACTTAAAGTGACTGCATTGAACTCCAGATGATGATGTAATTAATACTGAAATCTTTTTATTTATGCAGCACTGCTGCAAAATAAAAAGTAACCCTCCCTCTCTGACAGTATGTCTAAAAACAGATTCCATGTCGTCATTGGGTGGCTGGTTATTTATTGAGTAAGCAACTCCAGCATTAAACTGACATGGGCAATCTGATCTAATTAGCTTAAGAGAGCGTATGCAGTGGTGGGTGCTACTTCTGCCTTTTGTTTGGTGCGGGGAACTACAATTATGGATGCTTTTTTTAACAGTACTTTCCATCTCTGCTGCTGTGTAACAGATCCATACAGTTGGGGAAATGGAAAAGTGCTTTCAGATATGAAAGGTAAATAAACTTAAAAAAGAAAAAAAAATCGGTTATCGCAACCTTAATTTTCATTTACTTCCATTTATAAGTAAGTTCTGAAATATTTGACTGAAAAGGATAAAATATTGGCAAAACAAATAAAATACCTGTTCCAAGTGAAACGTTTTCAGAAACACATTTTGCCCTTTACTTCTGAAGTTGGAAATTGTTTTTGTTGTCTATTCAACGCCAATAATGGTTACATTCAAATGCTACTTACAGTTGGAGTTTTGAAAGGAAGGCTGCTGAAAAAAGTCTCCCTGCGCCTGCCTTACCTCTCTGGGCGCTCCCTGGGCCGGGGTGGGTGCTGCTGCTGCCGCCGGGCGCCCCAGCAGCGATGAGGGATGCGACCCGCTGCGGCCTGGAGCGGGAGGCCTGCAGCTGCACCCTCCATGGCATTTGATGGTCTAAAGCCTGTGGCAGGCTGGGCGCTCGCCGGGGCCTTTCAGCCCCTCCTTTATCTTAACTCCCAAAGACTACTTACCTAAAACAAACACGGCCTCAGGTAAAAGGAGAGAAACGTCCTTAATGAGATTTCTTTTGACTCCCCCAAACAGTTAACAGATAGGGCTCTTGCGTTGGCAGGCTTTTCCTGGGGAAAGCACTGCTAGGGAAACAGAGGCTTTTTGTTAAGTTTGGTTAGCAAATCACAAGGAAAATAATCAGCGCCCTTTATCTTTCTGTTGCTGTTTCACAAACTCCTATTTGCTCTGTATGAAATATACGATGTAAGTACTCTTTCTGCATGTCTTGGGAAAACTCATCAACATCCTGTCCTAAAAAAGTGTAATAGGGACTCAAAGAGAATTTTAAATGTAAAATATTTTTTTGAATGACTGAAGTCTTTTCCATGTCCTAACTTTTTAAAAGAGAAAAAGGTACCAAAAATCAGTGAAGTTGGGAGGATTTAAAGACAGGCCTAGTGACTTCCTCAAGACTATAGGGATGTTCCTTTAATTTGGTTGCTATTTCATGGATGGAGAAGAAAGCTTATGCCAAGAAAGAATAAGGGTTATGAATGCCACCGGTTTGAGGAATCTTTTATTTCAAAGTATGCAATATATGCTTTAAGCCTACAAAGACTGAATAGAAACAGACTTCTTCCAAGCTTTCTTCCCACTGTTTTCATTCGTTGCGTGCATTACTCATTGCCTGTTACATTGTACAATAACAATTATTACGTGGTGGGTGACATTATCTGATTTCTATTGTTGTGGTTCATTGCTACAGTTCGCTTTGTTTCCTTTATTTCCCAACTACTGCAGAGATGTAAGAGGATTATAAGAACCTAAAGCTGAATTTTCTTTCCACTGGTGCTGTTTACACATTGACATCAAAGGAAGCCGATTCAGCTCCCAAATACAATTGGTTTCTACTGTGAACTTTCTTCCCAGAGAGAGCAAAATAATTTCGTTTACTGAACATGAAATGTCCGTTGATTATTTAGTACGAATTAGGTCCCTTCTAGTTGACTTAGCTGAAGAAACGGTCAAAACAGTCAGTTTGAGAGGACACGGAAAATCCTACGTGGAAGCCAGATCCTCCGAGGTAAGCCTTGTGGCTCTTTTTCAAGTTATGATCCAGCTGGAGGTAGCACGTGCCCAGTTGGCAAGAAGCGGCTGGACTCACAGATAAAGACCACTGGATAGATTCACTTGAGAGACACGATTTTCCCTTGTATTAGAAGACATTGTATATATACCTTTGCACATGTGGTTTTTTGTGCATTCTACTGATTTTACTTAAATTTAAATGTCTTTCTTCCAATAGGGAGGCGCTTAGGTCAGATTTGAAAGTCAGACTGATTTTCCTACATTGATGCAAGTTGTATGGTTGTGTTAGCTACGTGGGGCTCCTAAAACTGCCAAAAGAAATAGCGTAACACAGGTTCTGATGTTTTTGAAGTAATCTTCAGTAACAGCTTCCAAGATTCGATTTGTTGAGATCCAATTCTTACATTAATTTTTCCTGTTCTTTAAAACATCCCTTCTTGCTGTGACAAATAGACATGGTTTAAACTCAAAGGCCAAAGCCCTTAAATGCTGTTCTGGGAAGCACTGACAATATGCAACAGAGGACTCACCGTCTAAATCTACTCCCTCCCATGTTTAAATGCCGTGTAATATTTGTAAATTTGTAACTAAGTAAATGACACTATATCTCAAAGATGAAAATATATGCACAGTATCAAGAAAATACATGTACAGTCTAATAACTTTAAACATTTATGTATCAAAATCAATGCAATTATTAGAATGAAGAATATAGTGAATAATATTCAAATAACAAACTATATATTGAATAGCAGCATGGGTTCTGAGAAAAAATGGCAAACTTCTTAAGTAATCTAAATTGTAATTAAATATCTTGCTGAATTACAGTCTTAAATACACATATATAATTTCATCAGCTTAGTTTTATTTAGACCTAATTTAACTTGACAGTTGAAAGGGAAGTGTGCATTACACAACTGATGTCTATGGTCCTGATCTTGCTATCAGATCTGTATGTGAGGATAATTGATTTATGACTCTGGATAGAATCTGCCAACATGGATATTAGTGCAGGACCAAAGCCTAAACTACTGACGTATAGCTCTCCAGAAGATGAAAACTTACCATAAAATATATCTGTTGATAAAGCACTGCAAGACCAAATTTATTACAAAACTATTGAAAATACAATTTTGTTAATGAAGCTATAATGTAATCTAATATAATTACATGTAACACTGTAGAAAAAATGTAAGTTGATATTACATTGTTGTACTAATTAATCGAAGCACACAACATTAACTGGTATTTTCATGGAAATCATTAGCTAAAATCAGGTTGCAGATCTGTGGAAAATGGTTTATTCCAGTAAAATACAAGTAGCTGTAATAGTGTATGATCTAAAAAAAAAAAAGGCAGCAGTTAGTCCAGTCATAGCTGTCCAATTTTAAGAACAATATTACTTTTTGCAGTATACTTAATTTTAATACAAGGTGCTGTATTTGGTATAGAACACTTCACAGAATCAGAAAACGCTGATTTTGTTACAGATGCTCATCCATTTTTCCCAGAAGGCAGGAGTATTTTTCAGACTTCTGATACTACCTGAGAATAACTTTGACAGATTTGATTCCTACCGAGAGATGAGACATAGGGTAATTATTTTGTGTTAATTGCAAGAGGTTCTTTATCTCTGTGGGAAACCTGTTTTACTCAGTTTTCTCATGAAAGCACTTGTGTGTTTGCAAGAATAAAGTGTGTCCAATATAAATTGGTATAGTAGAGGGAACAGGATAGCTCTACAGCATTTATAGTTTTGAATAATATCTGGTATTAAATAACATGACGTAGGCATTTGTAGCCACTAATAGCATGCCAAGCTTCTCAAAGAGAAATTGTTGGAAAAGCTTTTAGGGAACGGAGGGAGGAGGAAACCGAGCCATTCACAAAGCACAGCAAGGCCAGTCTCATAATATTCCTTTAAAGTCAGAAAGAGACACTCATCTATGCTGAGGTGACATGGTGGAGTTGGCTCCCTGTTCTGAGTGGCCTCCTTTGGGAGCCTTACCGCTTGGACTGTTTGAAGCGCTAAGGGAGATTTACCCCCCCACTAGACTGAAGCTGGCCTTTCTCTCCCATCGAGGGGGTGGATTCTCCAAGCTTGCGGACAGAAATTTGAAATTTAGCCTATTCACTTTCTTCAGGGTTTTTCAAATTCTCTTTAAACAATTTCATGTCTCTGTGTGTGTGTGTTCAGCATCTTGCAACATCTTTCTGTAATCTTTTCTCTATGACAAAAACCCAAGTGTTCTGGGAAGTCTGAGGGCTAATATTACTCACTGTTTCTTTCCAAGGCTTCCTTCCGCCCTTCTATAAGGAAGAACTGATTGACATAGTTATTTTAGAATACCTATTTTAGTAAATTTCCTGGTGCATACAAGGCCTTGGCTTCACAATAATAAAAAAAGAATGTTTCCCAATCTAAAATTCTTAACCTTTTAACCAGAGATTCTCACGATTAAGTCTAAGCTATACTATAATAGAAACTAGAAAACCTACAGCAACTTTATGGCTTCAAATTATTCTAATTGAAAATGTGCCAACATATGTAGAAACTTGTCTTAAAATGGTGACTCTTTTTGCCTGTATATTGTTCTGCTTTAGATTCCCTTGCATCATGAAGTCTTGATTCAGTTTTCTCATTTAGTCATAAACATTTCCAGGGTAAGGGAATCTTAAAACCAAAAAGGATCATAATATTATAACATGTAGTGGCATTCGATGCCACTACAGGATTAAGCAAAGCATGTTCCTCATGGTGCAAAGGTTATATAAACAGTTGTGTTTTGTGGTGTGCTCTGAAGGTCAGCAACGCCTGTGCTGTTGAACTACTACAGAGAAAGTGAATTCCAAAGCTGAGAGCTTTCTTTTGAGGTTGTATACTTTGCTTGTTTTCTTTCTTTTGATGTGCCTGGGTAAGCATTTTGACTTCCTGCATAAGATAAAGTCACACAAAGGAACAGTGTATAATGCCAAGTTTGGACCACCGGAAACTTTGTTCCTCTCTCTTTAGATTATGTACAGGATATAGCAGTAGCACAAGGCTGGTATTTCTTAAGTCTGAGATGAAGAAGGAGAATTATTTAAATTATTTGACCCTCCAACTGAAACTGTCACCTGTTTCTGCCATGCACTGTGGAAATCAAAATTATGTCAGTGATTCCTACCATTTTGGATAAGCTTCTGCTGTGGGTGCAGATTTAAAGAAGTAGAAATGTCTGTCATATTACTGGTGGTGTTTTCTTCATATTGATGCCCGCTCCAAAATCTGCAGGGCCAATTTGTTCCTTGTTTATCTACAATGCCAATGTATTGTTGATGGAGACCCATTTAGGAAATTGTTCTTTTAGAGTACCTATTTTAGTAAATTTCCAAGCGCATACAAGGCCTTGAATTCAGAATAATAAAAAAGAATGTCGCTTCACGCCCTGTTCAGGAAATGATTATCACGTATCTATCAGCTACAACTGTTTAATGTTGGCATCAGCTTCTTTCTTCTAGCCTTCTTGCATTTTTCCTCTTGCCTTTTTTTTCATTCTCTTTTCACTCACCCACTAAATACCTGCTAGGATCAGACTGATATACATGTTCTTTTCACAGAGCTCAATGCTGTGACTACCTTCCATATAAAATATAGAAATTATTAAATAAATTTCATGCATAGATGTACCAGAGGAGTAAAGGATACCTTGTTACCTCTGTTGCATCTTCTGTAGTGGCAAGTTGTGCTTGCAGCACACATGGCACATGCAAATGCTAGTTTTATTCCCCAACAGGTTGTTCTTCACTCTGGCTTCAGTGACCAGCCCCACGGAGCCCTGACTTCATCTTTCTTGTTTGGTGAATCCAACGAATCAGCTGGAATCAAACGCACCTGTCTATGCCCACTTTGCACTCTGGTGCCTACCCTGGAACAGGTATGGGACCTGGAGACTGGAGTCTTCATCTGGTTTTGTGCTGGAGGGGATGCTGCTCCTCTAGGATACCATGGACCCCAAAATAAGGTCAGGTGGCAATGTGGAGCCATTCCTGAGGAAGATGACATCCTTCCCTGTTGCTGCATGGAAACACACAATGAATACTTCGGCTCTCACTGTTTTGCCTACCGGGTACATACTTTTCTGTGACCCATAGCGGCAAGGTCAAATGCAGCTGTCGGGATAGCAAACTGATCTTTATAGCAGAAACGTGAGTTCAGCTCCCTGCATTGCATCTGCATCGTAGGTGGCACCATGCATGACAAAGAGGTGAAGGGCAGGTCCCACAACCCCTCACCATGACGCTGAACCGTTGCATTCATCCAAAACCGTTGTCCGTCAGGACGGCATTGGCTTTGGAGCGCAGAAGCTGCAGGATTCCTTGGGAAGCCGGGTCGCAGTGCCCGGGGCGAGAGGACACAGGCCGCTCCCCCTCACCGCCCCTCATGTGGGAGCCTGGGGACAACTGACACGGCGCAAAGAGACACCCCCCAGGCTGACCTTTTTTAATTTTCTTTACACGTTGTTTCAAAGCATAATTTTGTACTTTCTGCAGCACCCGCTGCTACTTCGCCTCAGTGGTCACCGTCGGTTTCCACTCAGCCGCATGGTAAGCCCCTACAGGGGCTAGCGGCGCGCGAGGCCCCGCAACGGGCGCCGCCGGGGTTTA
>NW_009190153.1:0-210 GCF_000690835.1 Fulmarus glacialis
GCGGGGCACCGCTGCGGAGGGGTGTGCAGGGAGCAGGCAGCGTGGGCATCCTGCCTGGGAGTGGGCAGCAGGGGAGGGACCCCAAAGCTCAGCAAGCACCCGCAGGCTTGTCACCCTCTGGGGTTCTGCCATTCCGTGGGGACCCATCCCGGGATGCGAGCAGAGCTGCGGCAGCCGGGCGGGATCACTGCTTTGACAGTGCTCCCGGAT
>NW_009190153.1:611-997 GCF_000690835.1 Fulmarus glacialis
CCCCCCTCCTCGCTGCGGGGAAAGCCTGGGCAGGGGGGGAGCAGACGGTGCTCATCGGGACGCCAGAGCCCCCGGTTGCCACTGGCCTCCGAAGCCATCGGTGCCGGGTAGGACATCTGGAGTGGGAGGAGAGAGCTGTGGGGCCGGATCCTGTGGCAGCTTGGCCAAGCTGGCGGGGCTGCAAAGGGGTGCTGGGCCCCCACGCAACCCCCGTCTCGTGGCCGGGTGCTGCTCCCGTGGCCCCCCCGATCCCCTCGGTGCAGATTAAGGGGTGAAATGCCAAGGGGGTGGGCTGGGGTGCGTGGGGCAATGCTGGCACGGGGCAACGTTGGTGCCTCCCAGCCATGTCCCAGGCACAGGGCCTGGGGGCTGTCCGGGATGCTGCC
>NW_009190154.1:0-230 GCF_000690835.1 Fulmarus glacialis
AGACAGTTTCTTCAAAATCCCGGAGTCTGTTAACCACATCATCTATCGTTGGTGTTTCTTCCTTTTTCCAACACAGTACTGCCAATGAATTGGCATGTGACGCAGGTGCGCTCCATACCAACTTCCGCCATGTGGGTTGCGTGCACTGGAGTTCATCTGGATCTTTGGGCATTTGGTCGTTGTCCAGGTCACTATAAACCACCTCCAGGACTCCTAATTCTCTCAGGTCC
>NW_009190154.1:307-794 GCF_000690835.1 Fulmarus glacialis
GTCGCCTCCAGAGGCTTAGGACCTGTGTCCCTTTCCCAATTGCTTTGTCAATGCCCCCTTCCCTAGCAAGGTATCCCAGCTGTTTGGCTTCCTTCCCCTTTAATTCCAGGCTACTTGCCCCATTATCCCAGCATCGGAGCAGCCAGGTAACAATATGCTCACCTGGGCAATGGCTGAAATCTTTCCTCATATCTCGCAACTCATTCAGGGATAGGGATCGGGTGGTTTCCATCTCATTTATGAGTTCCTCCTCTTCCTCCTGCCCTCCTCATGATGGCCCTGCTTTTCCATCATCCTTTTCTAAATGACTTGACTTCCGCTTACAAGATTTCTTCTTCTGTTCAGGGGCTATGGATACCGGCAAAGGTTGGTCCTCTGGTTCAGCTGTAGTACCCATCGTGGGAGTTGGAGTAGCCGCAGTGCCCATCGCAGGAGTTGGAGTAGCTGCAGTGCCCGTTACTTTGTCATCAGATCCAGAGACCTTCTC
>NW_009190155.1:0-1633 GCF_000690835.1 Fulmarus glacialis
GGCTTTATTCTCTTACTGCTCTGATGGTTTTCCCCTGATTTTCCCCCTTTGAGGTGTTGACAGCAGCCCCAGGGCAGCAGGGGGGCCGTGTTTGTGCTGTGCTGCCCTCGCAGGGGTGTGAGCGGCTACTGCTCGGGGACCCCAAGGCTGTCGGACCCCCCAGCTCTGCTCTCCCTGTGCACTCGCTTTGTCAGTCGGCTTCTGAACGAGCCTGGCTGCTGCACTGAGGCGGCTCCCTGCTCGCCTGTCAGGGCGAGAGCCACCCTGAATACAGATCATGCCAGGGCTCTGCCTGCCTTCCCGGGCATGCTCCGGCACCGCGGAGGAGCGTGGGGGGATTGTGCCGGCCTTGGGGAACACCCCTGGGACTGGCTCCGCGGCTGCACCCAGGGCTGGAGAAGTCGGCGTGTCTGGAGGGATGTCAGCCGGTGGGGATGGAGGAAAGTTATCCTAAAATTCCCGGGAGGCTGAGATGTGCCACATGGATTACAGATCCCAGGACAGGCGCACACAGGCAACATGCTACAAGGAAGTGGGATGGAGGGAGGTCAGCTATGCAGATGTCCCTTCCCAGGGTGTAAAACTGCCTGAAGCCTGTGTCCCCAGCCCTGCACAAGGTCCACAGCTGCAGGGTCAGGTCCCAGCCAAAGCTCCACCAGCTGAAGCACATCACCATTGCAATCAATAGGGAAATGCACATTCATTAACAGGCTGCAGGACCTTGGCAGGGAGGGCTGGGAAGAGTTTGGATGGCTTCCCTGGCTAATAAACCCATCCTACTCCTTCAAGTCAATGCTCTTGCTGAGAGCTCCCACGGCATCTCCCTCCCCCTTACCTGTGTCCTCCTTGTTGCACTCCTCCCAGATCGAGAGCTGTTTGCCTGCAGCTCCTGCCAGCCTGCATCCCCCTGCCCTGCCCGGGGCTGTGCGGCCGTTGACACGTCCAGGAGGTGCAGTCTGGGCGCAGATGAACCGGGTGAGAGCCTGTATTCTTCACTCTGCTTTTGGTGCTCCGGGGCGGGCTGTGACCCTCCACATGTGCCCAGCCTGAGCATGTTTGGTGTGGAGACCTGACCCGCGGACTCTCCTGTTCAGCAGCTTTAAATGCCGCACATCAGTAATTACAAGGCTCTCCTTCGGTGCTGGCAGCATGCTGCAGGCCAGGGAAGCTCTCGGCGTGCTTCCCAATCTGGTTTGTGTTTCTCCTCCATTTCTCACCCGTTGCCTTGCCGGTCCCTCGCCCCCCTGCTGCTCAGAGGTGCCCAGGGATGGAGTTTGGGGCGAGTAAACATCGCCTGTGGTTATGAGGAGTTGGAGCATCGTCTTTTTTGACTGAGCTGCTTTCCCAAGAGCAGGTGAGGCAGGACAGAGCTGCCCGGAGGTCACTGAAGAAGGGACAGGCAGTGGCCGCTGGTTGTGTACTGGACTTGTCCCCTGCCCTTTTTTGACTGCTTTCCCAAGAGCAGGTGAGGCAGGACAGAGCTGCCCGGAGGTCACTGAAGAAGGGACAGGCAGTGGCCGCTGGTTGTGTACTGGACTTGTCCCCTGCCTGGGGAGGGAGGACAAGCTCTGCTTTTTGGGCCAGGCGTGCGGGGCATTGCGGCGGTGCTGGGAGCCGTTCAGCTCCTGTGACC
>NW_009190156.1:0-308 GCF_000690835.1 Fulmarus glacialis
AGTGCCCAGGGAGCTCAGCACCCAGGGAGTGGGGTGCCCACGGAATGGGGCACCCATGCCGTGGGGTGCCCAGGGAGCTCAGCGCCCAGGGAGCACGGTGCCTGGGGAGTGGGGCATCCATGCAGTGGGGTGGCCAGGGAGCTTGGTGCCCAGGGAACTCGGCGCCTGGAGAGCAGGGTGCTCGGGGAGCTCAGCACCTGGGGAGTGGGGTGCCAGGGGAGCGGGACACCCACACAGTGGGGTGACCAGGGAGCTCAGTGCCCAGGGAGTGGGGTGCCCGGGGAGCGGGGTGCCCGGGGAGCGGGGCA
>NW_009190156.1:459-715 GCF_000690835.1 Fulmarus glacialis
GCCCGGGGAGCGGGGTGCCCGGGGCATGGGGCACCCATGCAGTGGTGCGACTGGGGAGTTCAGCACCCAGGGAGTGGGGTGTCTGGGGAGTGGGGCACCCACGCAGTGATGTGACTGGGGAGCTCAGCACCCAGGGAGCGGGGTGCCTGAGGAGTGGGGCACCCATGCAGTGGGGTGCCCAGGGAGCTCAGCACCCAGGGAGCAGAGTGCCCAGCATCCCAGGTGCTCACCGAGTGCTTGGGAAGTGCAGCACCCA
>NW_009190156.1:860-1270 GCF_000690835.1 Fulmarus glacialis
GGTGCGGCATTGGGGGTGCCGGGGGCTAGCCCCGGGAGGGGGATGCCTGAAGGATGGGGTGTCTGGAGAGCGCAGCACCAGGGGAGCAGGGTGCCTGGGGAGCAGGGTGCCAGAACGCCTGGTGCTGGGGTGCCAGGGCAGGCAGATGGTGTGGCACCCGGGAGCAGGACACCTGAGCATGCCGGACACCAGGGATGCCCGGAGAGCACCGACAAGCGTGGGGTGCGGGGAAGCACGGTTCGCGGGGAGGGGTGCCAGGGCATGGGGTGCCCAGGGTGCCTTACTTGGCGAGCAGGCTCATGAGGTAGGCAGAGGTGTTGGTGTCCAGGCGCAGCGGTGGCACGGTGACGTAGGAAGCGGCGTGGAACCAGTCCTGGGGGTAGTAGTGCAGCACGGAGAGTGTGGCGTGG
>NW_009190156.1:1548-1762 GCF_000690835.1 Fulmarus glacialis
ATATGTGCCCGTGTTTCCGCGTGTCTTTCCCTGCCTGCATCCCTGTCCATGCAAGAGCCCACGTGTCTCTGCGTGTCCATGGCCCCGCACCTCCCGTACCGTGCGTGTCCGCGCCTCTGCACGTGACACGGCCCTGCATGTGCCCATGTCCATGTCCCTTCACACCCATGACCCTCCCGGTGCCCACATTCACCCTGCGTGTGGCCCGTGCCTG
>NW_009190157.1:0-210 GCF_000690835.1 Fulmarus glacialis
AGGCTCCGCCTCAGGAGCTGCTCCCGCAGGTGTTGGATCTTGGCCTCGAAGCGGCTGTACTCTGCGGGGACGGGGGGTCAGGGGACCCTCGGGGACACCCGGGGACACCCGGGGACCCCCAGGGACCCCTCCCAGCTCACCCTCAGGTTTGTACTGGGCGATGATGGTGACGGTCTGGCCGGCGTTCTTCAGTGCCACCGCCGCCTGCTC
>NW_009190158.1:0-332 GCF_000690835.1 Fulmarus glacialis
GCAGGGGGGACATGCTGCTGTCCCCGCTGTAGTAGTCCAAGCCCAGGTCCGTGCTCTCCTGGAAGAGGGGGTTGACCGCCTGCGACTTGGTGGGGAACTTGGCCTTGCCCGTCCCCCTCTCCTTCTTGGAGGCACAAGCCCCCCGGGACCCCCGGGGCTGCCGGGGTCCCGTGCTCCTCTTGGAGGGGTACACAGAGGAGGAAGAGGAAGAGGAGGAGAAGTTCAGGTGGGAGGTGTCGAACATGTCTACCTTCTTCCGTCGGCCCCTACCGGGCTTGGAGTTGCTCTGGAAGAGGACGCTCTGGTTCCAGTTGTAGCCCGGGGCGGAGGAC
>NW_009190158.1:505-705 GCF_000690835.1 Fulmarus glacialis
GAGGCCTCGCTGTTGGCGCGCCGGTAGCCAGCCGGCTGGTTGAACTGGGTGCTGTCGGAGGAGGACTCGGAGAAGGTCTCCGAGACCGTCTGCTGCTTGGCTTTCTGCGGGGTGTAGTTGGAGATGTCCAGGATGACGTTGGGCTCGTTGAGGTGGCACTCAAAGCCCGGGTTGTAGAGCTGGCTGAAGGCCTCCGAGCT
>NW_009190158.1:859-1121 GCF_000690835.1 Fulmarus glacialis
CTGTAGTCCCCCGAGCCCGTGCCCAACCCACCGTAGCCTTGCCGGAAATCCCACGGCGCAGCGCTGGGGAACTGCCGGCAATTTTCGGGCGAGGGCTGGAAGGAGGCCGAACCCTTGGGCACCATGTAGCCGCCGGGCGAGACGGTGCTGGCCCGGCTGTCGCAACGCAACGGGGTGTGCGCCGCGCTGGAGAACTGCCCCCCTTGCTCGGCGCTGTTGAAGAAGGCGGCTTTGCCCAGCGGCAGGCTGGGACCGGCCGTCT
>NW_009190159.1:0-10073 GCF_000690835.1 Fulmarus glacialis
ACTGGGCAGCGGGTCCTGAGCAGGGTGTGGATGCGGTGCCTGCTGCAGGGACCCCGCTGCAGGGACCCCCCACGCCTGGGGGCTGCTGAGCAGGAGCCAAGGGGGGAGACGCCACTTTACCCCTCCATCGCTGTGCCGGGGCACGCAGGGTGCCCCCCTGCCCAGAAGGGTTTCCTACATCATCACAAAACATTTCAAACAACAATTGATTAGTTTTTACAGCATCCCTTGTGGTTTCCCCTCTCTCCCTCCGGATGCTTTTCCCTTGGGAAGCAAAACACAGGCAGACCCACAGAGGAGAGGTGCGCACAGCCCTGCACTTAACTGCCCGCTGCCGGCGGCAAACGCCCCAAAGAAGGTACCTGCACCCGGCGCGTCGTCCCTGGGTCCTCAGCAGCCTCAGCAGCCCAGAGCCATCCTCCTCAGGCGCCAGAGATAAGACCATGAGGACTGTGTAACTCATGGCACATGTTAGCAGCTGCTCCCAGCCGGTCCCATGTGCCGGCGCGTCTCGGTCCGCACAAGCAAGGTGCCGGGAAGCAGCCCTGCAGCGAAGCACGGGAGAAAGGACAATGCTTTACGTTGGTCTCAGCGTGAGCCTGCGAGGGGGAAAGGGCGCTTGTAAAAGGCAGGCAGCGCGTGCCGTCTCCTGGAGGGAAGGGGAAGCCCTCGGTGCCGTTTGTAATTAGGATGCCTGCTACAGTGCCACTGGGGCAGCAGAGCCAGAGGTGCCCACAGTGAATCCCCTGGGATGAGGGGGCAAACACTGGGTGCAGCCGGGCCCGGGGCTGCTCCTGGCTGTCACCCCCTGCCTGCGCTGGCACAGCGGTCACAGCCATGGCTCTGGCAGCCCAACCCTGGACCCACGGTCCTTGCTCAGACCCTGGTCCCCAGGGAAGAGCTGCAGCTCCAGTGCTAAGCGCGCTGCAATGAAAGCATCCACCTGCGCTGGACAGACTGGCCTCACCAAGGAACACCATGAATGGTGTCTTAAAATAAAGACGAGCTCTCTGCCTGGGGAGGGAGGGAGCCAGGGACCGGGCAGGGGAGCAGCAGCCACCCCCGGGCTCCTCCCAATAATTGGGCAACTGCATTACCTCTCACTGCAAAGCCCAAAGTGTCCCCTTGGACACTCTGGGTACAACACATCTTCCATCCCATCCTTCACTGGAGAGTCTGAGCTTTTGCAATTCTCTGCCCAGTGTGTTCTTTCCATACAGCAGGTCCCACGCATCGGGCTTGCTCTGGGAGTTAGCGCTCAAATCCCCCACATGAGGCAATGGGATTTGCTTCTGCAGCCAGCGTTGCTCGTCTACGTGTCTGTGGTCTTGGTCTGAACCCAGACAGGACACATAGGGCAAGACCCTCCTGGCAAAGCTCTTGCTCTCGGGCTGGATTGACTCCTGGAGCTGGAACTGTAATTAAGTTAATCACCAGATTGCAAAAGGGCATGGGTGGGGAGGTGGGAGAGGCTGGAAGGTAATTAGAAAGTGGATCATCACTTTGTTTTCCCATCTCCCCACGGGTGCCATCAGTTTGCTGAGATGTTGCACTGGATGTCCCAGCCTCAAAGCCACGCAGAAGTCATGCGTGGCTTTGAAGCATAACGTCCAGCTGTCGGCTGGCCATTGCTCAGCCAGGCTCTGTGCAGGGAGGTCCTCACCCATGCGGTTCTGCCCCCGAGACGGGCACACTTCCCCACGGCCCTCTCTGCTGTGCAGAAAGATGAGACAGGAGCTAAACCAGGGCTGGGATGGCATAAAATGGCCAAATGACCAACCTCGTGTCTCTTCGGCACAGTTCGGAGGCAGCCTCGGGCTGGGCAGGGCTCCTCGCTGGGGCATTGCCGACAGCGTCCGTCAGGGTCTGCCGAGGTGCGAGGGGTGCTGGGGGAGGTGGAGGAAGGCGACCGTGGGGACCAGCCCCCTGAACACCCGTTTCCCAAGGGCTGGCAGTAGCCCACTGGTATAGGGTTTCCCCCAAGGCATCCCTAGTGGTATAGAACTTTCTCCCTTTCCCTGGAGCCAGATGCCCTTCTCCAGTACAGTCGTTTATTTTTAAATGCTGCCTTCAAGGGTTGGTGAGCAAAGGGACGGGTTAACCCCTGCTGCAGTTCGTAAGCGAGAACCCCCTGTCCCTTCCTCCTGGGCAGGATGCAACCTTTTCTTAACCTGTCTTTACCGTGATGCTCCTGGTGGTTATCATCAGCCTTTTTTCAGCAAAGAACTCGCTCACTCTTGTCATTAGTGATACCCACTCAGTGAATTGCTAAAAGTTTCACATTTACACTCCTGTCTGTTTTACCTAACACAAATCCAGAGTGAGCTAACTGGAATGGCTGTGTTTTCTGGTGGAGAGCAGGAGATGATGACAGCAGGTATTTGTTAAAATAATTTCCACAGTTTTGGTCACACTTCATACCACATATTCCACTTACAAAGGGTAAAACCTGACTGATGAATATTTCATTAAGCAGTTAATCATATTGCTAGAGATAAAATCATCTTGCCATAAACACTGACTAGAAACAAGCCAATGCATTCCGCTGATATGCACAAAATGATCTATTACATATTTACCATACGCTTTGCCTAATCATTTATTAAGTCCTTCTAAGAGGATCCATAGTCCAAGGAATTCGAGCTGTGCCTTGCACTGCCAGCCCTTCAGAGGGAAGGCAGCCCTTGCAGGCTGGCTGTGCTGATGATAACCCCAGACCCACTGTGCTGCAGCTCCTGGAGCAACCAGTGCACGAGGAAACCTCTTGCTGATCTCTAATCCTTTGCTGGGTGAGGAAATCCACCCCACCTCTAAAACGGGCCTCTAAAAATTATGATGAATAAAATCCCTGTTTATCCGAGAGATGTTTACTTGGCATGCTCAGGCAGTTCTTGGATCGCCCCAAAGCCGTACCTGTCAGCCCGGCACTAAGCACACAGGGCACTTCAGGAATCCCTCAGGACAGGCAATGGGTGGAGGAAAGCCAGAGCCTGAATTCCTTAAAAATATTCTACCTGTTGTAAGTGCTTTCCATTCCCATATGTAGTGTCTGAACTGCCTGGGAAGTAACTGCTCTGTCTGGGTGGCTGCAGTCAAAAGTGGGAATGGGAAACAAGCCCATCAGGAGGCGATGCTGTCTGATCACAGCTGAGTCACACACTCTGGAATAAATATGATTTCTGCTTTAATGGAGAAAATAACACTTTCCAAAGTGAAACCAACTGCAGCGTTTCCACTGAACTCACCAGAGCCTGATTCAGGAGACACTGATCTCATTAACTGAAGTCTGACAAAACCTTAAGACACTCCTGGGTTTAGCTGACTTCTCGCCTGTTCGGAGTTTTCTGGATGATCTTTATCTGACCAGCTAGGTGACAATTGTGGTTAACTGCACCTTTCATCAACGTATCCGCACGTGTTCTGAAGGGGTCCTTAACAGAGGCTATCCACAACATTTCTTTCCAATCCTATATAAAGGATTGTATCCAAAGCCAAGGACAATTTGAATGTATTTGAGTCAACTCCCAATCTTGTTTTAACCCGTGGTAGGTGAGATATTTCTGGTTTCTTCCACATAGTATCCAGGTAATTTATACTTAAGGAAAAAAAAATAGGCTCACCTTAGCTGGTCACTTCATAGTCTCAGGGACAACCTGTGGGACAGAGGCACCATTTGGGCATCAGAGGTTGTGACGAGGCTGTGCTGACGATCCAGCGTGCTCGGCTGCAGACACCGCACTGGGGACCACCAGCCTCTCGTGCAACGTGCTTTCACAAACATGCAAAATTGCTGCAACTGATCTCAGGAAAACAGATCTATTCAAGCAAGTCAGGAGGAGTCTAAAGAAAAAGGAGCGGAAAGGAAGTGTTGGAGAGATGGACAGGAAAGAAAAACAGGCAGAGAAATTTTAGCGACAGGATAAGGGACTCCGTCTCGCCGCAGTTCCTCACTGCTCTTGGTCTAGGTAACCTCTGCAGTCTTTGATGAGATGGCTCATTAAGCTACTAACGAGTTTGACTAGTGGATGGAGGTTTGTGGATGGCAGTGGAAGATGCTCACCTCCCAGCTGAGAAGCAACAACTTCCCATCCTCATGATCTCCATGGTCTGCTGCATGTGTACAGAGGGGTGGCCAGAAAAGGTATGGGGTTAGTTCCCCTGGGGAGCAGGGACCACCGCAGGGACAGTCCCCAGGCAGAGGGACGTGCCCGGGAGCCCCACGGGACCCAGCATGGCTCCTCCCCACTTGGCTCCTCTGCTGAGACTGCTACAGAAAACCTGGGGTGCTCACAGTACTGACGGGAGGTTAGTCTTAGCTGGCCACTAAATTTGTGTCACAGGAGCCACAAGACAGCCATGAAAATACCCTTGAAGCCACAAACAGCCCGGTCTGAGTGTGACCTGGCAATCCAGACATGCAAAAAACTTTTGGGCAATCCCCCAAGTTGCCAAACTCTCATCAACACCGCCTTCGTAAAGCAAGCAAGGGGGAGAACAGTACTATTTAGTGAAGTCTGCATTGATTTTAAAATGGGAAGGGAAAAGGACCTCACTCCTTTTCCATGGCCCCCAGCGTGCACTGTTATTTCGGAGCTCACACAGAGTTTGCCTGTTATTGGCAACGTAACGGGCCCTCGATGTTCAGACTCAGATGCTTGCAGAGTTTGGGATTTCACATCAAAGGCACTGGTTTGGCCACTGCAGCAGCAGCGGTCGGTGATAAAGTTTGGAACCAAACCCAAACTTCTCCGAATTTCACAACTATTCCAGTCCCGTGCTGGGCTCATCCCTCCTCGCTGCTGCAAGGAGCACACACTGCAGTGCTCCAGCCACCGAAGTTCAGTAGGACCTGGTTTAACTCTCTTTTTAAGTCCTTTTTTTTCTTCAGAAAGCTATTTCTGATCTTTTGGGGTTCTGACATCTCCTTCCACAGCCCAGGAGGAAGAGCCCAGTGCCACCGTGCTGCTGGCGGGACCCTCTGCTCCCCACGCCTGCAGAC
This sequence comes from Fulmarus glacialis, assembly GCF_000690835.1. Lineage (NCBI taxonomy): Eukaryota > Metazoa > Chordata > Aves > Procellariiformes > Procellariidae > Fulmarus > Fulmarus glacialis. Next base: position 5,000 of record NW_009190159.1, read on the forward strand.
AGACCTGGGGCCACCCCAGAGCAGACGCCCTGGGTCCGGCTCCCAGTGGTGATGCCGTTCATTCTCAGCGGTGGTTTTCTCTTAGGCAACACAGCACAGGAAAACTACGGGAGTGAAGTGGATGAGGAGGGATGGGAGGAAAGAGGAGAGCCACGAACACAGCCGGACTTGGACAAACACACTCCAACTCAGGCTCCAACTTACTGTCCTAGCGCGACCGGCGGTGTCAACTGCTTGGCAGCAGCCGTCCCCCTCTTACAGCAATCTCCTCTTGGAATATTTTCCTTTCTCCATGGGGCACTAAATAACTGGTGGAGTTTGATGTCTCTCAGCTTAGCATCTTGGAGAGAGTTTTCTGTTCCGCTTTGAGCTATTTAATCATTGTGTTGGGCTTCTACCCAAAAAAATAAGGCCCTTTATGTTGTCTTTGGTTCAGGTTCTCTCTCTCACTCTTGCCTTTTAATTCCCATAAAAACCTAACATGTTCCTGCCAAAAGTATAATAGTAGGGCCATGAGTGGTGGTGTGTGTAGGGTACTGACTCCACGGTCATAAAAAGTATGAGAACAGCAATAGTATTTAGCAAGGAGAGACAATGGGAGTGGAAAATAGTGTTCATTCAGCTTCTCTTGTGGAGTCAAAGGCAGCTGGCGAGCACTGGACCGGTTCTAAAAATAGCAAAAAAACCTTAAAGGAAATATGTGAAAATGAAGAAGCCATTTCCAGTCGAGCTGCTCTGTTAAAGCTATCCGTAGATGCCCTTGAACACGCAGACCTTCAGGTGACCAAGGGGAGCATCCCAGCCTGCTCCTCGGTCTCGCTGGCTGCAGCCTAAGTTTGCTGAGATCCTGATCTGAGCTCTAGGCTTTGGGATATTTGTTTCTCACTTCTGTCCATCATCAACCCAGGAGACTTCTGAGTGCCTTTTACCCTCAGCTAAAGGCTCAAGAAAAGCTTTAATTCCAGTAAATTACACAATACCACTGATCTCGATTAATGCTCATTTAAGCACTAAAGCCTTATGTACCACATTGAACAACCCAAAGGCTTTTGTTCAGAGAAAGCTTGGCAGACAGTTGGCATTAAAAACCGAACTACTACAAGAAAAGTATGATCTTCTGACAGAAAAATAAATTTTGGGACCGGACACACTGAGAAATACCTAATTTCAGCTGCCTGACAACTGTGTTAAAAAAGGGTTTCAAAGCTATACTTAGCTAGTCCATCAGCTGCCTTGGAAAGCCACCAGGACCATAAAGCTTCTCCTGAGCTCTCATGAGTTGCTTCACCACCTCATCGCAGGATACTGGGGCTAGCCCGTGTTATCATCTGCAGAAAGCACTTCCCAAAAACCCAGTCTGTGCTGAATGGGGGATCTGTGAAGCTTCGCCACTTCCAAACAAAGTCTGAACACACCAGCACTGAGACGGACACGGCTTTTGTGTGGTTCAGAAGCAAGGGTATCAGCAGAGGCGGTTGTAAAACTTGGTTGGACTCCTTGGGAAAAGGTTGATACTTTGGGCTTTGCAAACAGCTCCAGAGCAAAAGCAAGCTTTGGGGAGATGCACAATATGGGGAGAAACTGGCCTAGAGATGTTTTTCAAACCTAGATAAGAACAAAACAGCCTCCAGTGCAAAACGGCATAGAGCTGAGGAAGTGCTGGGCTGATAAAGTAGGTGGTAGTTGGTCCAGAAAACGTGACCTACCAAACAAGATCTGGAGAAAGGGCGGTGGGGAAAAGTTTAAAATAGTATGTCCCTGCATTCTGACTCCGTGTTCAGCTGATTTAATCTGCAGCAAAGCACAGGCTGATAGTCAGGAGGAAAGAGAAGCTGTTGTGAACCAACAGCTACCAGAAGGAACTGAGGCCTGGGATGACAAGGAATATTTTTTCCCTTACGGTTGTGTTTTCCTCTCCTAAGAAATCTCCCTGTTCTGATGGAGACCCCAAGGAGACACATCTGAGAGCAAGGGAGGAAGTCTATGTACTAGCCAAAGCTGGTTGCAATGGCTGGGTGTGTTTTCAGCAATAGCGTTGAAGTCTCTATTTCCAAGGTTTCCGCTTTTAGCAATCCAACTTTCATACATTTTTATCTTCTGCAGGCTTTTGGGATCCACTTGCAGGAATAGTTTCCCCTCCCTGCAGCTGCATTTGCAAATCTACATACTTAAGAGTTTACAGCCAAACGTTTAGAGATTATATGTGTATATGCGTGTGTGTGTGTTTGTATTGCAAAGAGTTGCAGTCCTTAACATCTCCCAGGTCGCTCTTTAAGTACCACAGCAAACCCACACAGTATGATACTGGCTCCATCCTAATGTACCAGTAGCACAACTCAGTAAATAGAGATTTTTACAATCTATAAATATATAAATACATATAAACAGTGACTATATAACACTTCCCATAATACAGCTATGGGAATACACTACATTTAAAGTAATTTCCTGTATCTAGATTTATACTGTGCCCTGTCTTTTTCTGTTCATAAATCCATTTCTCTATAAGCACTACAGAACTTTGTATATGAAAGACAGCATATTCATGGGAGATTTTAAATGCAGTTTCTAGGCCAGAAACATTCAAATAAATTTGAATATACCTGGATTATGCGTGGGACTCTGCTCCCCACCCACACCCAGCCACGGCACCTCCTGATCCCACGGCCATGGCTGCAATGGCAGTTCTCACCCTCTGACATTCACAGCATCTTTCTCTTATCTCGGATGACGCCTTCAGGTTTTGGCACGGCCTCTGCTTAAACATGGATCATGACCGCACAGTGCATTGCAAAATGAGGTTTCGATACGATCTCCGTGCATTTCCCCAATCCCGCAGGAGAGCACAGGAGCCCCGCGGGAAGGAGCACTCTCATGAGATGGTGCTTGTTGCTCCTGAGCAGCCGGTAGTGCCCCATGCCCAGTTACACCCTTCTGCATCAGCCAGAGCTTTGCCTTTCCCTTTTAACTGCTTTTATTGAGATGCAAGGATGCACAAACATGGTATAATCTAGACTCAAAGTTCCTTTTTTCCATATGCTATCGATCAGCGTACGGGTAATTCTCCTGCTTACCGCCCAGGCAGTGACAGCCTCCTGCCCCAGGCTCATCTCCCACAATATCGAGCGTTTGTTCTCATGTTTAGCACGTCTGTGCCTTGGCCAGGTGAGATGCAGAGTGCCAAGGTATGAAGTAATATTTGCTATCTGGCATGCAGTATGTGTTGCAATACCTAGTCATAATCGTGTTTGAAAGTTATAATAGTGGAGAGAGTTATTAACCTGGGCTCCCTTCCTGCCTCCTGTGGGTTTCAATCAGACACTGGGTGGTTTTCAAACTCTTTTTTCAGCGTATAATTTTAGTACGTACGTCAATAGAAAGCAGAAAGAAAACAGAATTTACTATGATAAAATTAAAAGGACAGTCTCTACCACCCAGCTACACCCAGTGAGGAGACACCTCCCACACTGGAGGAGCATCACCTTTCGGGCTGTGTCACTGCCGCACCATCATCCGCGGTGTGAATCACCTGCCCCGCAGCCAGCCCGGGTACCGGCCGGGGACCACCGGGCTCCCTCCCCTCCCTTTAAAAGCCTGGCAGCAGCAGCGTGTGCCAAGCACTCGGTGCCGCCGCCCCTGCCATACACCACCGCATCTCTTGCAGCCCGGCCGCCGGGAGAGGCTGAGAGATGGCCGAAGGGGAAATCACTACCTTCACCGCCCTGACGGAAAAGTTCAACCTTCCCCCGGGGAACTACAAGAAACCCAAACTCCTGTACTGCAGCAACGGGGGCCACTTCCTACGGATCCTCCCAGATGGCAAAGTGGATGGGACCAGGGACCGAAGCGACCAGCACAGTAAGCAAACCCAGCGGGGCTTCTTGGTGCTCCTCCTTGCTCCTATGATTTTATCAGCTTTTATCAGCCAGGAAGGGGGGAGCTGGAGAAGACGGGCTCTGTACCAGGCTCTCTTTCCTCCTGGTGGCCACACACCTTCCAGGAGGTCAGCACACACACCAAACAGGCCTGTAGCCTGTACGCAGAGCCCGGGGAGGCACGGTAGGTATGCTATTTCACGTCTGCAGAAATATTAAATCTGAAACTGGTTATCAAAATAATCGCAGGCAGGCAGACCATACAGGACTGAAGTGCTAATTGCAGCACGGCTGGCTTACGCAGCAAGATGGCAGTTGGAAAAAAAGGCTTAGGAGCAGCCTCACATCCTACACACATGCAGCCATCACACGTAATTCTATGGTATCTTTGCATTTACTCTGGGTTAGAAGATTCAGCACAAGAGGGGGCCGTGCAAACACAGTGTTTCCCAGCAGCGCACTGCAGCTGTGCCTCTTCGCACATGAGGTCGTCGGCCGGAGCAGGAGGTCGGGCCCAGATTCCTCTGCGTGCAGAACGGATTTTATCTGTCTATTCTGCACACAGCGTCCCCTTGCCTTTGGGGAACTTCCCTCTCCCCTTAAATTAAATTCCTGCAGGATGCAAAAGCCCAACAGAGGCAAGAATCAGGTGAAAGACAGTTATTTCGTGACTTATGGCTTTAGAAATGCACTCATGTTACCATGCACTTTTTTTCTGAAAACAAGTATGGCTTATTGTATGCTGAAGCAGTTTCAAGACATTTTACTTGCATCTGTGTGTCACAAAGATTTAACAGGCCATCCACGAGTCTCCTCTTGCCCGTCCTCATTCCCTGCAGTCAGTGATGCTGGTGGCTCCAGCCCATGGGACACTGGGACCTGCTGCTGGGATGAACTGCCCACGCAGATACCAACACTCGTCTTACCATTTGCACATCCCACTGCCTTTCTAGGAGCACGTTCGTTCTCCATAATTGGCATCGAAGTTCATCCTAGGAAGCTGGCAGGACTCGCTCACCAAAAAGTGCTGGTTTTGTAAATACTACTATTATAAAGTGCTGCAGACTATCTGACATAGGGCAAACCGTAATATAAAAAATTAATAATACTATCCTGTACGGCAAGGAAAGATGCACGTTTGTCCTTTTCAGTAGCTGCCCATGCCACCGAAGCATCGAGCGCTCTTTCCATTGCAGAAG
>NW_009190159.1:10104-11203 GCF_000690835.1 Fulmarus glacialis
AGCCAAGCCGCGGTGCTGAGGCTCTCTTGCTTTGACCAAGCCACGCAAAGCCGTTAGATGAGCGCTGAATACCTGGCCCTGACACCAAGAAGCCCCTTGCCCTCGGCAGCTCTCCCTGCTGAGCCCGGCCAGGCCATCAGCAGTGACCGGTGGGGCTGCGCAGAGCAACCCCCCCCGGACAAACGAGAAAATGGCTGTATAAGGACACAGACAAAAAATCCAAGGAATCAGTGGGGAAGTTTTAAGCTTTTAGGGCTCTCACAGTTCCAAAATGCTTCAGAGGATTTTTTAAACCGATGCCCGAGGAGAGCTAGACCGGCAGCGCAGCAAACCTCCCCGCGGGGCTCTGTGGGCGGTGGGGCCGGGCTCTTCCCCACCGCTGTGAGCCGGAGCTCTCGGTTCTCGGCAGAAACCTCTGGGTACACCATATCCTGAACATTTACTGGAATATAACTGGGACCTGCCAGGCTCCTATCTGGTTAGAAAGAAGGGCTGGGAGGAGCCAAGTCTGCCTTACAAATTCTAAGAAAAGCACTTTTATTTTCTTTAAACCACAAGCGTACATGTGGCTTTCTCCCTCAAACTTAACCTTTCTTCTTGTTATTGTTGTTTTAATGAAACACAGTTTATAGCAGAGTTTTAATTATAAATGCCACTTCCCCACCACTCGCACAGCTCACGAGCACTGGGGGACGGGCGAGGATGAGCTCACCAAGGCTGGATAAACACAGTGCGGGGCAGGCAGCCTGCAGCCTAGAATAGACCGGGCACTAACCCTTCTCAAACCCCTGCAAGAGGCAGACAAGGACGCTGACCCAAAGGATCCGCAGAAGACAGGACCGGGCTCAGAGGACCCACAAGCCAGCAGCTGGAGAGGCCGTACGAGCTCACCAGGCGTCTCTGCCACATTTTGCCAGAGCTGAGATTGTGCTGGAGTCAGAAGGGGGATGCAGAGACACCCGTGTGCCGTGGGGAGCTCAGCACGGGTTTGCAGAGCCAGCGGCAAGGTGACATCTCCTGGGACACAGGTGCTAACAAGGACACGAGTGTCCAGCCCCTGCACCCCACCTTCAAGCCCACCATCTCACAGCATGGATGC
>NW_009190160.1:0-6636 GCF_000690835.1 Fulmarus glacialis
TGCCCGGGAGCCGTGCAGCCGCGGCGCTCGGAGCGGTTCGGCGCTCGGTCTTGCTCCCTCCCGGCTCTGCCCGTGCACTCACAGCCTCGGCTCTCCTCCTCTGCCATGTCTCCTCGGTCCCCCTCCTTTAAAGGGACTTTCCTCCTGGTCCAAATTCCCGTTGGGTACAACACAGAGAGGTGGAGATAAGGAGGGATTTGTTTTCACTGAGTAATATATGAAGTTACATGCAACCTCATGTTCATGACGGTTACCAGTTCTCGGAGGAGAGCTGACCACCCCCTTCTGCTCCAGGATGCCAGGCCGTTTCTGCTTTACTATGGGAGATGTATCTTGGCTTCTCTTTTTTTCCTCTGGTCCTTCTTTGTTCTGTGCGTGACATCCATTGCAATCACATCTCAGCACTTCAAAGAGGTAACCGTGAAAATAAATGCATTTAACATCACAAGGGAGGGATAACACTACTAGTGCTGAGAGTTAGTGACAGTAAGACTGTAAAGCTGGGAACCAAGGAGTGGTTTCTTAAATCCCAGAGTTGCACGCTATCCTCTAGACCATCCATCCTCTCCTCTTTATGATCTCTCCATCCTCTCCTCTTTATGATCTTTACTGCTGTCAGATGGCAACTCTCTCCCGTTTACTGGCAAAAGAAGGGAGACCAAGTGACCTGGAAAGGGAACTGTGCATAGTAGCAAATAAAAAATGGGAAAAACACACCTTAAGCATTTTATGATCTAGTGTAGGACTCAGGGTCCGTTACACCACGGTTTTCCTATCTCTAGAGACCCGTGACTAACCAGCCACCGGGCTGTGAATGAGCAGATGGGCCCTCAGCCAAGCCATGCTAAAGACAACTGCGATTTCCTTCCAGTCCAGTGGAACGGGCTTGGTCTCAAGTTGCTCGAAATTAGCTCCTATACGAATTTGTGACAGGGAGAACTGCACGGGTACACTAACAGGTTAGGGGTCAGCCTTGGTTTTACAGTGCATTCATTTGTCTTCCTTTCAGTCTTGTAACAAGATACACCGGCTTCTCCTTTACACACACTTTACAAGCACAGTTTCCTGTATGGTTTTTATTTTCCAAGGCCTTTGCTAAAGTAGGTAAACATTTACCAATCATAACAAGAAAGCTGTTTTTATATTGTTCATTGCTTTGAAGCTTGCATTGACATGATCCCCTTGAGATTTTATCAACTGATTTCTTTTTCATGGTAAAGAAAACATATAGCCCTTATCTGGCCTTAGAGCAGATTAATTGTACCCTGAAATTTCCATTGAATGGCTAAGCCTTTCTTGCATCTGGAGTAGTTTTAACTCTGCAGGACCTTGCATTGAGCTAATCTCATTACCTCCTGCAGAGCCCATAGTTTTCTAATCATTTTATTTCTTAAACCCCAGAAAATCTTTCTTCATAAAATAATAGACCTTCATTATGTCAAGGCTGAATGTTAATTATGTCCTGAGATGTCATCCCAACCTGGATTATTTTCAGGATCACATCATGGCAAAATAGCAAAGGATCTTGTTGCTCAGCTGTTTTTTCCAGAAGAGGTAAATTAGTCTTTAAAAAAAATTTTAATTTTTCCATCGTAAGGAACTCAACAATAAACTGTTCAACATAATTTTTCAAACCTGTATGTGATCATTACAAATTATACACAACATTTATTACACCCAGTTATTAAGAATAATGGAAAACAACATGGAAATTGGGAGGTACTGAAGTGCAGAGTGCTTTACTCGGTGAAGGCCCCTTAATAGATGAGACCTTTGCCTGGCGGCCACATAGCAAAATACCGCTGCAGCTGAATTCTGAAGATGGAGCAGTGTAAAATCTCCTTGCAATCTGTGCAGAAAGCCTTGCAGGCCTCGCTTCAGCAACTATGACACTGACATACTCCTGAACTGAAATGTAAACCCAGTGCAATGTGCCCTTCTTACAAATATTATCTAATGTTTTATCCTCAGCTGTGTTTTAATTGAGAATATCCTGCAAAGCTGTTGACTTTAATGGGACGATTCACATGAGTAAGAGTTGCAGGGAACCAGCATTGGCGAAAGCAGTTTCAAAAGCCTACTGGGATAATTGATCCGACTGTGCCCAAGTCAGTTAAATCTTCAGACCTGACACAGATAATACAGAGGTAAAAGCACACTCATTTATTTTAGTTCCTACAGTGGTAACGGTGGGCTATGTCAAGAAAAAAGGGTAGTGGATACAGCATCAGTGACTTCTTTATACTCCACATCCCTGCCATGACCAACTAGACACATGCCTACTGTCATGAAACTTATTAGCTATACAATTGTGCGTCTTTGATCTTGATACCTACAAACCACATCATGGCCACCACCAAACCAAGCATGTTGACAAAAGAGTTCCCTTCCTGATTGGTGAAAGGAGTAAATTAAATTTCATCTTGCTCTGCTAAACCAGCTTTTGAACCGAGCAGCTAAAGTACCGATTCCCCTTGGTGGCTTTGTGCAGGTGAGCTGTAATCTAATCCAATTGTACAGAATACAAATGGTCAGAAAAAAAACAGCTCATGCCCTCCGTGTAGTACTGAAGGACTTTCTATGGGATGGAAAATATATAATTTTCATTATTCTCCTCTCTTGTTGATTAGAAAATTGTTCTGACAGATAACAGTGCAATCCAAATTCAGCACATTGTTTACAACACTGTCCAGATCATGAATTCTGTAGAAAAGTTCTCTTGTAAAGTCCCATCCTATCCTCTGCATTTTAAAGCATATTTCCCTCCCGATTAACATTTTAATTTTCATGTATGATTTTGTCCTCCTACAAAGATGTCATGAAGTTGTTGTGTATCCCCAAGCATGAATGAGTGTGCCCACAACTCTGAGTCAGTAACACATCACCCTTTTCTATTTTCATTTTCCTGTCTCATCCTCAATATCTCTATTTCCAGTCTTTTTAAATCGTAGCTAGTTACAGGATTTAACATTCCCTTCTGATAGAAAGAAATTTTCGTGCAGAGATTGTAATTAGGAAGGCTGTGCTGTGTTCTGTTATTAGCAGGAATTGTGATTTTTGGAGTAGTGGGTTAATTGCTAATAACCATATGCAATGCTTCTCTCAAGATGTTTCCCATTACAGTAATTAACTTAGCAGCTGGGGTAACAGACATTTACCATTTGTCTTCACGGTATCCCTGATTTAGGATTGTTCCAAAAACCTATTTGGACTTTCTTTGTTCAATTCCCAGGTGTAAGATGAAAAAGAGGGGATGCTGAGAAAGGGAGATTTGGAAAGAACAAGTTGCAGGGATAGTACCTGTTTTCAGATGTGAACTGTCTCTCAGTGTATCCTCAGGAATTCTGAATTTTTCTTCACTAGTCTTAGTCTCCAACCATCATTTTCATCAGCGCAACTGGATGGAGAGCATGGCAGACCAGCCTGAATCAAAGAATGTTTTTAAAAATTTATTGATTACTCTGTTGCTCAAATTAATCTGATCAATCTTTAGCCTTCTTGAGGATTTAATTGGAAAGTGTAGAATTTATTATTGCCTACTCATGTCCTTAACCTCAAAGTCCCTATGGTTTGTGATTTTTTTTTCTTCATATGTCATAGTCAACTATGCAGATATAAACATTTTTAGGTAATTAATGCCTTTCTATGTTGTCTCACTGGAGTTCCTTCCTCCACAATAAGCAGAGCTACGCTAGAATTACAGTAATATTTTTAAGTATATGGCTAACGTGAAATTTAAGAAGAAAATAAAGTTGGTCTACAAAGGCAGACCACATGACAGAGCAATAGCAGTTTTGTTGATTTAATTCATCAACAGAATACATTGAAAGGATTAAATTTGCTTACAAGATAATTTTAAAGACTGTTAGGAACACGATGCTAGATTTATCCCTTTTTAAAATTCGTTCTGGCCAAACAGAGTAAATTCTGTATGATACTGTATTAAATAAGGTTTGTTAATACCCTTGAAGATGCAAAGCAGCACACCAAGGCCATTGGAAGCTTCCTCTGTTGCAATGAATTGGCATTGCTCCATTGCAATGAATGGGGGAATGCTAATTTACAGTAACTGAGGATCTAGCCCGTGTTGTTAATCATAATTATGGACTTACTTCAGGAGGTACATTTTCTAAAGCAGTTGGGTAAGACAAGAAAATTAAGTTCAAATTATTTTCTTCCACAGGAAGTAAAAGTAGTACATAAATAAATACTTGGTGTTGCACTAGATCTTTAAAACATATACTAGCTTTCTGGCACTGCATCGTTCCCCAATATTTTTTCCTACAGTGCATAATAGTAAGTTTCTGATAATAGTGCTCACAGACAGCTTTGATTATAACCACTTGTCAGGGAACGGATAACTAGGAAAATAACACCATATTCAACTGTAAAAAATGCTGCCTGAACTACATTAATACAGTGATAATTTCTGCTAATAAAAGCCTCCGAACCCCATCCATTAGCTCTGAATTGAAATTCTTGCTTCATTTCTATCTTTCTGAGCATTTCTGCCCTCTGACCCCTCTTCCATTACTTGGCAGCAACACAGCCATCCACAGACATTAGCTGCCACAAAGGGCCAAACCCCTGCACGAAGCGTAATGACAAACTCGCTGTATGTTTTAGCAAACCTGGCTGGGACTGGAAACTGGGACCCTCGCGGTGGCTCTGCCTGCAGCAGGCATTGCTTCGCAAGTGCCAGTACAGGCAATGATGAGAGGCAGGGCACGTGTGGTTCAATAGGTTTGCCTTGTGTGGGAACTGACTGTCAACATCCTACTCATTCCCCAGTCAATTCCACCCTCGCAATCCAACAGTCACCAACTACGCTCTCCCATTTGCCCGGTGTAACAGAAACGTAGGTTTTCATTGATGTTGGGGGTTCATTCAGAGGAGAGGGCAGGAGGGGTTGGAAGGGAGGGAAAATAAAAAGGGTCTGAACAATTTGACCCCATAGCAGTCTCTCTAAAAGGGAAAAAATGTTCAAATAAAGTATTTCTTTTTGACAGAATAAGTGGAAAGCCATTGATATTCAAGTCAGGAGTATATTTCTGTAGGGAGCTATTACATCTGATTGAGAAAATAAAATGTTACCCACATTCACAATTACTTATATAAAGGCCGCTGATCTAATTTCTTAGCTTTTCTCTTTAGCATTAGTTAACCAAAACCGTAGCAAGAACACGCTATTGACAACATAATCCTCAAGTAAGTTTTATGCTGGCAGGCAATAACAACTGGGCGTACTTTTATCTATTTCTGGATTTGGGATAATGACACTCCAATGAGTGGCTGATCTAGTGTACTTAGTACATTCAAATTAAAATCACACATTTGGGGGCGGACTTGCATCTTTGCTGACCTACACAGGTGAGAGCCAGATGTAACTCAAATAAACTTAACGGAGCTATTCCAGCCTCATCTCAATACAAAGAAAAGAATCAGGATTTAAAAACTTAAGAGCAATCCATTATTTTGCAAAGCAGTGCAAATATTACAAAATATTTTCTAGGAGGAAATAGTTTTTAGTTTTTTAACAATTCTTTTCTCAATGATTTTCTTTTGGCCATGATATTACCCTCCTGAAAATCTGCAAACAGCTGAACAAGCAACTCATTCAAAAATTTGGCAGAGTACCTGCATGCTTATGTGTTCACAGAAATCAAGTTTGGGGTATTCGTGCTAGGAGTGTTTAGAGGCTCATCAAGTCAGGAAATGCAGAGAGCCCTTTGAGACTTAGCCAACCAACCATAGGCAGACAATACCATCTGATTTTCAAATATTCTTGATCTATGCAGAGGGTACAAAATTTCAAAGAGTTATTCTCTAAGAAAATTGAAACAAATAAATGCAAAAAATATTAAAATATGTGATAGAAGAGATCTGTTGCACCTAATGAATTTTTCAGTTAGTTCATAGCATAGTTCAGTGAGTGTCAAGGCTATACGAAAGGGATGAACTCAACCACGCAAAACAGGCAACAATAACACTCCAGCAACGGCTGCATGTAAAACTAGTCTTAACTAGCGCTAATACTGCCAGCTTTCTAATTTATCCTCCAGGGTAGGCAGCCCCCTCAAAACTTGGTTTTAGATGTTAAAACTAGTAACTCTCATCTACATCACTGAAAATGCAGTTGCAAAATATATCAAAGAAAAAAGTGCTCAGAAGTCAAATTCTCCTCAGGGTTTCCCTGTCCCTTTGGAATTGCTCATGTATTTCAGATGTGAGCTGCTTGGAAAGCCTGTATTTTCTCCTCTGTCTAATATAGTGCTAAGCACATCACTGGTACTTAAAATACTAAAATTCAAAGGAATAAATGCTTTGTTTGTTTGCTTCCAATTAGGAGCTAATGAAATCCCAGGAATACACTTTCAGGTAATTTGTCACAGAAGAACCGAAACTCAATAGCGTGTTTCTGTGTATAACTTTCCTCTCTCTCTGTTCTGCTGACACAACTAGACCACACTTCATTCTCAGAAAGACATTAGAGCATTACTTTACTGTTTTTTCCACTAAATTACCTGCCTGGCTACTGTCACCATTGATCTCTCAAGTCCTTGACTGATTAATCAGTCAGACAACTAATTAACGTACTGGCTTGGAGGGGAAGAGGGAGGGGAGGATAAGAAGAAA
>NW_009190160.1:6667-18004 GCF_000690835.1 Fulmarus glacialis
GAGGGAGGGAAGGATAACATGAAAGAGGAGAGTTTTTTCCTTATTCTTCGTGGTTTTATTGCCTTTGAAAGGTGCTGTATCCATAGCATAAAGGAGCATTTGTCTGTGCTTTTTTTCTTTCGAGGAACCTACTATAAACGTATTTACCAACTCAGGTGCCCGAACATGTTGTTTAAACGCCACCACTCAGTTTGACTTTAGTCTGAGACCAAAGACATAAAGAAAGGGAATGCCTCATGCTAAAATGTATATTCCAAAAGTACTCATCAGGGTCCATGATTTAAAAAAAAAAATCATACAGGCATATTTTTCTTTTATGGTGCTGAAGCACTTCGTTCCAGATCCTTCCTTAACTCCTAAACTTTTAGTAGGCTTTCTTTTCAAATGTCAGGTCTAGAAGATGATGCCTGCACACTGCCGTTGAGGATATTTGCAAGCTTTCCCCCATACTTCCCTATCAAATGTTAGTAACCAAGTTCTTTTAAAAGAATAAACAAACTATTAAGAAAGTTAGCAGTAGATAGATCCTGTTGTCCTAATCATGGATATTTGAGAAGCATAGAGGATTTTCTTCTTTGTAATAACTATGATACATGAAAAGGTATTTAATTTCCTTTATTCTCAAGGATAATACGTATCCTGGAACAGCTCTTTTTATACATAGAGTTAACCTCATGCTGCCATGTGCATGTATGTAGGTATTTATGTATTACAAGGCAGGATTTAAACACTCGTGTCTACAGGGAGCTGATGAACTGAAAATGGTTTAGTAAGCTTTCTTTTTATATTCTTAAGGGAGACAAATATTAGCATCAGCAGTATTTGTTGCTAAATGCAAATAAAATCATTCTGAGTATGGGAATTGCGCTGACCGTGCTTCATGAAACAGCAAGCACAGGACTGCAGCAAGAAAGTGGCAATTAAATATTTCACACATGCCTGCATGACTGTCTATCTACAGCTTAACGGGTCGTACCGCGATCATATCCAACAGCAACAAAATGGTGTTGGAATGGAATCTCCAATGAATAATTTTGTGCCTATTATTAACCTGTGGAGAAACCTACATTGCTACAAAGACTTACAGGAAAAGTGTTTGGGAACAATATGTAAGTCAAAAAAGTACACTTCACTCCAACAAAATCAGCATTGAGTGGACTAAGTACTGCAAATCAAGCATGTTTTATTAATTCAAGTACCAAGACAATAATAAATTAAGCACCTAGATATATGGAGAAAAAGGCAACGTAAGCAGTTACAGACTTTTTAGACTGACCTCAAAATTAAAAAATCAAAAATATTTCTGAAGGTTACTATAATTAAACATTAATGGAAATGGTATAAAATTCTAAAAAGTTTATGAAGCTAAAGCATGCCAAACTAACTCAAATAATTGACTTTTTAGATGCAAACTCTAATCTATTCAGACTTCAGTGAAGCACTTCTTACATGTGGAAAATTGTTAGTTTAACTTCAAGCAGCTTACTGTACAATAAAAGCTAAGGAGGATATAATGGTGAGTTGTGTTCAAAAGGGAATTTTTTAGTTACGGGAAGCTCACTAATGAATGTCTCAAGGATGAGTCTCGGGGAAAAAATAGTACTATCTCTGCACGTGGCACAAATAATAGGCAAAACCTCATGAAGTTTGCTGGTGAAAAGGTGAGAGGTGTTGAAGAGAATGAGAATATCATGCTGGAAAAACAAGATGACTTTGAGGCTGAAGTAAGACATGGATGAAATTTAAACCCACAAGAAGCTAGAAGATACACTTGGGGACTAATAATAACAACAATCTTTGCTGTATTTGCCATGACACACAAAGAGAAGAAATGGAGTCACTCACACGATTCTGTAAGCCAGTAATGTGATAAGGCAGTAAAAAAAAAAAAATTAATATGCTCCTAGAATATAGTGCCACATTAGCAATAAAGATATATTGCTTCTACTAGGAGGCCTTCTGAGATACCACATACAATTTTGATTATTCAGGAGTATGAAGAAAAGAGTTCAACATGATGCAGGTATGGAGCAGGCCTATTAGGATGAACACGAGAACAGGCAGCCAGGAAACTAGAAAGAATTTGATCTGTTTAGACGAGCAAAAATGAGGCTTGTTTAAACTAGCAGAATGAAGGTTGGGGCAGAAAGAGGGATTGTTATGTGACTGCTCTCTTAAAGCACACTATGAGGAGGGGGGTGGGGTGGGATAAATATCAGGGACACCCAAGAATGTTGGCAAAGCTAAAAGACAATGCTGGCATAAGAACAAGCCAGTTCAACCTAGCCATGCACATATGTATAAGCAGGAAATTATGAGGGAGTTTTTAAGTGTTTAACAAGTGAGTGTCTGGACTAGCTTCCTAATACAAGCAATAGGAACAAAATAAAAAAACTAGCTACATGGTGGAACTTGGTAAGTTCGTTAAAAGAATTCTAAAATATGTTTTTATGTGGTAACAGGGAACTGGATTTGGCCACCAGGCGGTGCTTTTCAATCCTACGTTCCTAGCTGGTTTTCAGCCTTTTAATTATGAATCCTGTTACTATAACCATATGTGTTGCAGCCTCAGGTACACATAGATCTTTTTCTAGTAACTCCTGTTCTAAAAATGGGGTTGTACCTCAAGTAACTATATGAAATAGCTTTGGAGGTTGCTAATTTAACTAACTTTCAGTGACTTCCAACAACTAAGCCTTTTGCTCCTTGAAGTGGGAATAATCTTTTTGGTTTGTGTTTGGGTGCAATAGAATCCTGAACCTTGCTTGGGGATCTTTAGCCTTATGCTAATATAAATAATAACCAAAAAATGGCAAATTAACCCTGACATTACAGCATGCTATGATGGTTTCTCTTAGGAGAGAAATATATTTGTCTTTTAGATCACAGAAAAACATCTCGAGACTGAATAAAAGCAAAGGCCAGTTACAATTTCAAAATGCAAATTTGCATGCACCCATCTACTGTGATAGCATGGGTAATTATACCAGTGGTGTCAAGGTAGTCCAAGCCTGCTAGCTGAGTTTATTTGTAATGTTACTGACAATGGGAAATGATCAGTTTTTATAGTTTAGATAGAACTAGAAAAATAATATGTGTCAACTTTCTTCTCAGTATAGCAGCACCTTCTTTTGTAACCATATATTTACTGATAAGCCAGATCTACCAAGGATAGCAGTGCAGGGCTAACAGAAGAACAAGATAGGTTCCATTATATCTTTGTACACCATCAGCAAGTTGCCTCCTAAATTTTCTTTGCAAGACCTTTTTCTCCAGTAATGATGCATGCAGGAAAAAGACTGGAGACCCATCAGCAATTGCAAAGTTGATTTTGCAGATCTAAACGACTGCAGAAGAACAAAATCTCACTCCTACTATGTCATTCCTTGCAATAGCATTTTTCCCACCTTTGTACGGAACTCATGGTAGGAAAATATGACAGAAACATTTAATTTCATTAAACTGATATGGTAGACAACATTCACTTAACATCAATTAGCTTGTATTATAGAATCATAGAATCATAGAATCATAGAATCATAGAATCATAGAATCATAGAATCATTAAGGTTGGAAAAGACCTCTAAGATCATCAAGTCCAACCGTTAACCCAACACCACCATGCCCACTAAACCATGTCCCTAAGCGCCTCATCCTACACGTCTTTTAAATACCTCCAGGGATGGTGACTCTACCACTTCCCTGGGCAGCCTGTTCCAAGGCCTGACCACTCTTTCAGTAAAGAAGTTTTTCCTAATGTCCCATCTAAACCTCCCTTGGCGCAACTTGAGCCCATTTCCTCTCGTCCTATCGCTTGTTACTTGGGCGAAGAGACCAACCCACACCTCGCTACAACCTCCTTTCAGGAAGTTGTAGAGCGCGATGAGGGCTCCCCTCAGCCTCCTCTTCTCCAGGCTAAACAACCCCAGTTCCCTCAGCCGCTCCTCATCAGACTTGTTCTCTAGACCCTTCACCAGCTTCGTTGCCCTTCTCTGGACACACTCCAGCACCTCAATGTCCTTCTTGTAGTGAGGGGCCCAAAACTGAACACAGGATTCGAGGTGCGGCCTCACCAGGGCCGAGTACAGGGGCATGATCACCTCCCTACTCCTGCTGGCCACACTAGTTCTGATACAGGCCAGGATGCCATTGGCCTTCTTGGCCACCTGGGCACACTGCCGGCTCATGTTCAGCCGGCTGTCAACCAGCTGATAATTTGAACCAGGGCAATACGCAGTTGACATTCAGAGCTTGGTGCGGACATGATATGGATAAAGGGGGATGCCTCTGCAGCTATGTTGCTCCTCCCCTGTCACTTAACTATGTGTGTGTTGAACTAGGTAGCAGCCCCCCAGGACATCTGCTCCTGTTATTAGAAATTACAACAATGTTCTAAAATCTAGTTTGAAAAGCAGTTTCTCTTATAATTTTCTTATAGTTCTCAGTGAAAATGGAATTTGTTTCCTGAACTGCTATGATGTATTTTGGCCCTTGCAGCATCACTGAGCTGGAATCTTCAAATTTATGGTGGTTTTAATATTTGCTCTCTTTGAGTGTTGAGCACAGCAGTGATATACATTATTAACTGATAAACTATTCTGTCCATCTTGTTTTCACTTACTTAAAAGTCAGTTAATGCAGCACAGGAACCAGAATTTGATAGCTTAGGCATTAAAATTATATGGGGCATTGGGTTTATTTTCTTGTTTTCAAAGCTCGTAGGTGACCTGAAAGAAGTCATGAGAAGACTTGTAAAGTTGTAAACAAATTAACTTTAGGCTGTTTAGCTCCTAAAGTAGAGTTGCAGCACCTAATCTTGCAGCAGAGAAGAAATAGATCCTCAGCATCACCAAGAAGGAAGCTATATAAATTATCCTGTAGAAAAATACAAAAGACAAAGACATGTCCTAAATCTCACTTCCTCTGGGCTTAAATACTGGCCTATGAAAAAATAACTATGTCTCTTTGGAATTTGCAGTCTGGAATCATCCTGTTCTTTACATCAAGTGATCACTAGATAAATCAGCAATCTTTAGAAGAGGGATCAAGACCAAGTTATCACTTTTTCAGCTCAGTGCCTCCTTCTGCTCCTGTACATGGCACTGCACTGAGAAGCCAAAGCCTGCTCAAAGCGGCTCCATCCATCTACATTCCTGTCTGGGCTTCCTCTTTCTCCCAGCATTTCTCCAGAAATCCCCAATTTTTCATCCCCGTTTCTCCTTTGTCAGGTGCTTCCGTAGAGGAAGACTGGCAAAAGTACAGGAAACACTGCGGAAAAATCTCTTCTTTTGAACTATTGGGCAAGAATAGAGACGTGTATCCTCCAGCATAATTTCTAACGAAGATAGATACTGTCTCCATCTCTTCTGTATAGATGATCTCAGGTAGCAGTCTGCACAGAGGGATGTCAGCATGGGACAGGCAAAGCTGCTGA
The DNA here is from genome assembly GCF_000690835.1 of Fulmarus glacialis. NCBI lineage: Eukaryota > Metazoa > Chordata > Aves > Procellariiformes > Procellariidae > Fulmarus > Fulmarus glacialis. Next base: position 12,102 of record NW_009190160.1, read on the forward strand.
GCCTGCTAAGACAAAGAGTTCTGGACACAAGCTGAAACAGAATGTTAAGCATTAGGGAAACATCACTGTCAAAAACATGGCCATTATGAGATTTAGGCTTGCAATTCTCACTGTAGTGCCAGGATTTAAGTACCTGTATTTTACCTCAATGTCCTAAGGCACTGGGGAGTTGTGTTTTAATTTCAAATTTCCCTTTAAATTCTCCCTGCCTTGCCAAGGCGGCCTAAGGACAAATCCATTAATGCATGTGATATGCAGGTATATTTACATTACGGGAGTTATGTAAGGAGGTAGATCTCATAAATAATTAAAGGCTTTGTGGGTAAAGTAAGATGTGACCATTTTCTTCTTCTAGCTTCTCAGGGTTTCACTGCAAGTCACACAGTCCATATGCTTTTCTTGTGAATAATTTTAAGGGACAATGTTTTAAGGGATGATGGCTCCAATCTTTCCATCTCCAGAAGGTTGTGTAAGCCCCTCTCACTTACTTCTCGTAGAAACAAGCTAGAGGAATTACCAATGTAAAATAGGAATTAGTACGGGAAGGATCAAGCTCTCTAGTTCTATTTTGATGACAGTCTGTACAAGGTGTAATAAAATCAATAGTTTCTCATGCTGAAAGGTTTCTTTCTATCTACACCAATGACAAGAGGATAGTGGGCAAAGAGCTCTATTAGCTGTTCTTTAAGAATCAATCACACTTAAAAGCAATAGTCAGTATGACAGCTACTGCACAATGGATGAATAATTTTTTCACACAAATATCCTGAATTTCAGAGAAGAGAGATACTTTTAAAGAGACAGGAAATAAATTATCTGTTTCTCTAAAAATCAAGAAAATACTAAGCATTTATTACTAAACACACTGAAAAAAAAATCCTAAAGGATCCTTAAGGGGTAAAAACCAACATACAAATTCAGTCCACCTGAACAAGAACATTAGATAACAATCAAGATTCATTTGAAGCAAAATTTTAAAAGTCTCTGAAGTTCAAAATTCATGAAGCTACACTGCGAGAAGGAAGCCACCATGGCTGTGTCACTTCTACTGTCAAGCAGGGACTTTCCCTCATCCACAGTGTAACAAGCCTCTGATCCTCAGTATTTGGTGAAAGATGTGAGCTGATCCAGCACAGAGCCATTGTCTTACACCGGATGAGAACCAGCTGTGTTATGCCTCCGTATTATATCTAGATGCGTCATAAAGATGTAATTGGCAATTACAAAGTCACATTAAACGGTATGTAGTGAGCTATTTAGCACATATAAATAGAAGAAAAAAATAAAATTATATCAGGTAAAAGGCATATCCATGCATAAATAATAAGGGGAAAATATGACAAATCGGCTTGTTCTATTGTATCGCATAGAAATTTCCATACGGTCTCAGTAGTGTGGAAGGGCAAATGAAAGCCAGAGCAAAGAAAGGAACTGTGCTCAGAGAATTATTCCTTGTTGACACTGGGTGAGCTTATTGTGGCTCAACAGCAAGCATGAAAGCATGATTAAGACCAAAAGAAACTCTGGTTAACATGCCTCTACTTCTGTCTGAGGTGCAGGGTTTTTTGAGATGCTATAGTTAAGGAACACTGTCACTTACTTTGAGAAAAAAATAGACAATAGATGTATGTTGGAGTTACAGACAGAATGACTTTGTGAATGTGGAAAGCAGACTGTACTCTGTCTTTTCATGCTGTCATGTTTCTTTGTTGATGTCTCTGTTTTAAGATGAGTTTGCTCCATGCATCTCCAATTGCCTTTTGTTTTCTCACCGCAGGGAAGGCTCAGTTAATCCATATGTCACGACAAAAAATTCAGGCTTCTTTTTGATAGGAAGCAAGCATGACAGCAATCTATTGAAAAGGTGTTTTCGACTACCATTTCTTCCAAGCCAATTTATTGACTAGATGGCTTTCAAAAATAATAGGCCTGTTTCCCAAGATAATGAGCTGAGATGTGACTTGTGAAGTCCATGTGAGCACACAGACTAATTATGAGAAATAAACTAATAAAAAACTATCAGTCTCTAGAAATCAGTATCTGTTGTGATATACCAGTCTTAACTTCAGAGAACATTAACGTTTCCACCTGTTCCGTACTGCAATGATTTTGTTTTATTAGCCTTAGATATGTAAAACAGATTTCTTACTATTAAGCCTTAGACAGATCAGGATGCTAAGAAAGTATCTGATCTGTGGAGGTGGGGGATGACAGTTTTGCTGAGCAAACTCCAGTTCTAGCATGTGGTTATATGGGGCAAATGCTATCCCACTGATATTTACTTAGGGTTCCAGAATCCACAGATTTATAAATCAAAGCTGGCAAAGTGAAGCATCCATGAAAATAAAAGACCTTTAACACACCCCGTTGACCAATTTTTTTCCCCAAGTATATTTCACTTTAAGTATATATACCACAGTGCAACTACATAAGCAATGTATCTTCCTGTAGCATTTGTGGAATAATTTTAACAATTTTTAACAAATAGTTTCTGTCACTCATTTTTCAATTTCTAGGACAGATGATGGACAGGACACAACCACATTTTGACTGTAGAAAAGGCATACTAAAGAAATGTGGCATACTTAGGAAACGTGAATTATTCTCACACAATGAAACAACTTCTTCTAACAAACAAAATCCTCATAATCTTATCTTCCAGAAAAAGGGACTATGTCCAACTTCTATTGAAGCTGTAAGAAAGACTGTCACTACCCAGTCCAGACAATTTTTAACTCCCAGACTCCAGAAATTTTCATACTGCAAAGAGCTTTTCTGGCATGTTTACGACATACCAAAAAATAGGTATTAAAAAAAACCTTCACGATGTTCTCCTCCCTTTAGGTGTAAACCCATCAGGACTTTTGATGATTACCGACTACCTATGCTCACTCTGGAGTAATCAGCTATAAAACCAGTTGAACAGTAGAAAATTCTGGGCCGTTGTGCATTTTTGACTCTTTTAAGGCTGGCACTTTTAAGGCTGACCCTGAATCATCCTGACCTTTACTTAGCTGTTGAAACGTCTATGCCTTATGTTACCACTGAAAGAAATTCCTGCCTTAAAATTTTCTTGACCTTGTTCAGCACATTCCTCATGCCATAAATGACTTGCTTTTAGTTGCCAATGAAGCACAGTCAATGAGTTTAGAGATGACAAAGGAAAGTTGCAGAAGTTGCATTCCAGGAACATTTATAATTTATTCTAAGAATTAAGAGCTCCTTTCTAGCACTGTGAATTCCAGACTGCTGTGGATGCTCTGTCTTTTGCTTATATTTCTATGAATTATTACGTGATTTCTACAAGCACACTTCAGCATATTGTACTTACATCAACACTTATTAATGCTTAGCAAAACTTTTGACAAATACGGTCTGTTCTGGGTATGTACAAACAGTGAAAATAATATGGAGCTAGAGAGTCATCATTATTTTCTAAGCCCTGTTTTCTCTTTAGCACAACAGATGTCCATTGAAAAGAAAAATATGTTTCCAATGATTTTAAAATTACTAGGATTTTTCTTCCACAAACATTTCCTATAAAAGCTGTTCCTGAGAAAAGTGAGTGACCAAAAGCCCCATTTGGAGCTGCCCTGGTGAGGCCCGTCTACACAGATTTCCACTTTCCTCGCCTTTTAGGGCCCTGAATAAGGCCTCCAGTTTGAGCAGTTCCCAGTAAAAGTGGGACTGCACTGCAGTAAAATGTCCACTCAGCTGAAACGAACAGATGCATTTTTATTGGTGAAATAAAACCTGGATTTTAAGGGGTGAAATTCTGAGACATAAATAATCCCATGGTGCCACAGCAATTCTGTTACAATAGGTTTTAAATGAATTTGCCATAAATACTTGTGTACAAGCCAAAAAAGCAGTCCAAGAATACTAAATTGATACCTAGTAAGTAATTTCTAACTAGTGCAGGTCAGACAGTTACCTGTTGGTTTCAATTAAGCTTTGCAAAAATACCCTTGTGTCATGGTGTACCATGAAGAAAAATAATGAGGAAACATAAACCAAAGTGCTTTACTTACAATGCAGACTTTGGGCTGTGTGAAATCAAGTTTGCACTGAAAATAAGCAACTCGCCAGCACACTGAGCACAATGAAAAGCAGGACGAAGAGCCGGAGTCGGGGGGAGAAGGGAATTAGAAAGTTTTGTAAGACCCCAGTTTCCATCAGCTGGGTACAAGCACTTTTTGACTTGTTTCCAGTGAAACTTTACGGATTGTATCAAGATAATAAACATAGGCTATTGTCATCTCACTTGGCACTTCTTTAGCATGTTCATCCTGCAGATCTCAAAACCCTTTACAAACCTCTGGCAAAGGCAGCCTTAAAGTTCTGGAAAAGTTTTCCTGAATGTTATCAGCAATTTATAGACAGAAAGAAAAAAAAAAATCAATAAAGAATCATAGCAGTCAAACATTTTTTCCATTATATTAACATCTAGGGATACCCACTGAGGCAAAATCAGTTGTGAGAAAACATACAGTGAGAGATTAAATTTTTGTAGTATAAATAAACAACACATGGGAAGAAGCAAATGACCATCCCTAATTCACAGAGAAGAAAAAGGCAGTATGTAACGTGTCCAAAGTCAAGCAGAAGCAGAGATAGGATGTAGTTATCTTGAAGCCCATGCCAGTGCCCTAGGCAAAAGTATAGTACAATATAATGCTCTCTCTTTTTTTTAAGATAGTAAAGGGCATGTAACTAATACATGAAAGTCTATCAGCTGATGGAAAGTTTAGATGAACATTAACACACTGTTACAGTTTCTTATTTAGTGACATAGTGAACATCTTTGAACTCTATGATGAAATCTCCACCAATTGGGGAAGGATTTTTTTTTTTTGTTTCCTATTCACCATTCTTTTTTGGCACTGAAATAAAATTGAGACACATGTGGACAGGTAGCCCCAACTAGCTTTTATTTTTCTTGAACAGTCTACTCTCAAGTTAAGTGGAAGTGTGTCAATATAGTATTTACTACTTTGTGAAGGATGAAATGCTGTTGCTCCAAGTCGCTAACTGCTTCAGTCTGCCCGTGTAAATGCCAGAACCTGCCCAATGCAGATAATGAAAAGATTGTAATAAGCAAAAATCCTGTTTTATTTACGTGTGTACCAAATGGTCACACTCTGAAGACAATATGCCTTGGCGACAGTACACTGATTAATTCATCTCCAAACCCACAAGCCAGCTCAAGCCAGTAGAAACCAGATATAATTTTTAAACTAGAATTTTTACTGAGGCTGTTAGAAACGGATCAGAGCAGCGCAGAATAGAAGCAATAACATATTACAGCATCTTGCAGACTCTTTTCCAAGAGCTGAAAATGTTCCTCCTACACCTGGAACTGCACAGTGCAGTAGGTGTGAGGAGAGAGGAACAGAAAACCAACACCACCGAGTAGCTGTCCTACAGGGCATATACAACCCACCTAGTAAGCAGAATCCATCCAGCTCTAGCTCTGTAAGAAACTGGTGGCACATGAGAGATCGAGGAAGCCAGGGATGGGTTGATGAGAGCAACTGGCTTTCCACAAAGATGTCCTGGAAGATGAAGGGTTGGAAGGGATGGGTTGGAAGATCCTCTCACAAAGATCCTTCAGACAATGAGACTTTTTCAAGACCCAGCACTTCCATGTATCCCCATGAAAGAAATACGCTGCCTTAGGGAACTCTGTAACCAGGATTTTTTTGTCAGGAAGTTTGAATATTTGGGGTTTAGTTCAATCTCCGTAGTTAGCTTCTGGAGAACTTTTCATTTTACCGACTCTGAAATCTAAAGCAAAGCGGTTTTGCTTTCACAGGACTTAGCTTTGTCAGACAGAAGGGAGTCAAAGACGCCGCCAAAGCACGCCTCGTCCAGCCCACCGCTCCCTCTCCAGCCGGACGGAG
>NW_009190161.1:0-3162 GCF_000690835.1 Fulmarus glacialis
CGTGTGCCCAGACACACCACCGCGGGCTGAGGCCACCTGTGATGCCACCACGGGCCCAGCCATGCCACTGCTGTCTATGTGCCTGGACACGCCACCGCGGGCCACCACCGCCTGTCTGCAGACACGATCCATGTCCACATGCTACCCGCCTGCAGACACACCGTCCCTGTCCAGGCACGACGTGTCACCTGCGTGCAGACACGCCACCCATGATCCAGACGCTACCCAAGTGCCTCAGCATGCCACTCATGGATGGGGGCCACCCGTGTCCACGCATGATCTGTGTCAGCTGCCATCTGTATTACCCATGTGCAGACACCACCCATGTGGTGATCCTCCCATGTGGTGATCCCACCCACGTGGTGATCCCACCCATGTGCAGACACCACCCATGTGGTGATCCTCCCATGTGGTGATCCTCCCATGTGGTGATCCCACCCATGTGCAGACACCACCCATGTGGTGATGCTCCCATGTGGTGATCCCACCCATGTGCAGACACCACCCACGTGGTGATCCCACCCATGTGGTGATCCCACCCATGTGCAGACACCACTCACGTGCCAACGTCAACCGTGTGCAGATGCCAACCATCTGTCCAGACGTGCCACCCGTACCCTCCTGGCACAGCTCAGCACAGAGGGGCCCTGGCCGGGCTCGGGGTGCTCACCTCCCCACGAGGGACCCAACACAGCTCTTCCCAGCAGAATAGCTCCTTTATTTTTAACAATGTTACGCTGCCTTTGACCATTTCATTTGCAGCACATGGATACAGGGGGAGGAATCGCTCAGTACAAAGAGAACCTGGGTTCACCCTGAAGACCTCAGTGGCCCAACAGTTTACAGCTGTAACAGGTTTTGCTGTAAGTTTGGGGGGAATTGGTTCTTTCCCAAATGGGTAAAAAGAATGTAGAAGTGTGGATTATGTTTATTTTCCATCTCCTGCCATGATCTTGTAATTGAAAATTTGAACTGTACTTGCTAATCTCATATGAATCAGTCATCTGCATATATTAGAAACAGCACAGACACCTTTTAATAGGAGTAAGACTAATGTGCCACCCGTATTTTGATTTCAAGCCCCAGATATGATGATTGGTGGGGAAAAGCAACCACTTGAAAGTAAGACCAAAGGACACCTCGAGGCCCAGATCAGAGTTCGAACCGACTGTGTATATGTTTAGATTTTAACTTGTTGTACTTGGTGATCAGATCCAGCTTACTGTGCCCGAGAGTCATTCTCTTCTCAGCCCCATACGCGCTGTTCTTTTCCATCAGCATGTCCTCAGTGAGTTTATCATAGCAAGGAACTACAGGCTTTTTATCTCGTTTTAGCTGGTTGTATGGGGATAGCAGGTCCAATTTTCCTTGTCCGGGACTCTCTCTTTTTTCCATCCCATAACAAGTGCTGTCATTTTCTGCTGTCAGTTCCCTGGAGGTAGCAGCAGGCCCTTTCTGCTTCATGCTTGTCCCGTTGCTACTGGCACCTTCCGAAAGGGTCTGCAGCATCTGCTCCTGTCTTAGTGGGGAGCAGTGGCTGCTGTTAGCATTACTGTCCCCTTGATAACCAGGTTTATTGGAGCTCAGGGCAGGGGAAGGCTCCAGCTGCAAGAATGTCCTTGCTGTCATGAGATTTGATTTGTGATACAAGGCTGGGGTGGATTTATTTGGAGGACTGTTTGGTGAGTCTGGTGGTTCTCCCTGCTGCTTAGGGCAAGTGGGCTTCAGAGATGTGTCTTCCTTCCCCTTCTTATTACCAGAATCAGAGCTTGAATCTTGCTTTTCCTGGTGTACATTGCAGCTGGAGTTTTTCAGAAAGGGAGACATTTTTATGCTTCTGATGCTTACATTGGAAAGGCTGCTGGAGGGGCTCAAGGTTTCAGCATCATTCACCTGTGTGGGTTTTAAAAGAGAGTTGGCAACTTTTGAGATATTCTGAGAAGAGGGGCATGTTCCAGGATCTGGCACACAGAAGCTGGTCACTGCTCTGGACTCTGCATACAAGTATCGGAATTCCTTGTCAAACTCTGCAACAATTTGACCACGGAAGTGGGTCACCAGGCTGGTGTGGACTTGGCTGCAAAGCCAGGTGAAACTGCGAAAAAAAGAAAAAAAAGCACATGTAACTTTAGTTCACAGAGTGCCAAGATACCTAGCATTAATTTTAACATTCGAGTGATGTATTGCTACCCAATTTATGTCATTAAAACTTTCTCTGAAATGTTCAAGTCTGAGATTACTTGTAGAGATGAATGTACTCACTACATAATTACAAAAGAACCACCCTAAACTGATCATTTAATTTCAGCTCGGTGATGTAATGAACTGTATGAAAATATAAACAATGAACAAGAAATATCAGCCGGTTTTCCTTAGCCTTAAGAAGGATGTAGAGCAACAACTGGTCCCTGCCTAAAAAGCACAACAGCATGTTTCAGGCCTTTTCTTCTCCAGCTTCCTCTTCCCAGCGCTCTGCCAGTAAGCAAGGAACCATCGTTTCCCGTTCCCCATCCCGTCCCTGTGTTGAAGAGTACCAGCTAACAGTTGGTGGGCAGGCTTGTCAGTCCACGCAGGGGGGTACTGTGGTGTCCATGGTTTGAATCAAGCCGGCAGTGGCAAGGAGAGCTCCAACTGTCTGGAGATGGTGTGGCTATGGGACAACGAGATACGAAGCACAGGGCACTGAAGGGCTCTTTCTCCCCAACTTGTATTGCAGACTTTCTAGCTCAGCATTTGGCTAGCACAGTACACTGCAACCATACCTTCCACAGAGGGCGAGGAGACTGGGGGGATATCGAGGCATGCCTGGTCTCCTGCTCTCTTCCCTTGCCTTGGCAGGAGCTACATTCTCACGTCTTTAACATCTGCAACATGTAATGGAGTTGAAGGAGCCGCTTAGGCAGGCAGGAGGGTGAGGAATGGAGATCTTGGGCACTGCCTTCAGGAACAGAGGTCTCCAGAGCCCCAAAGGAACACCTATGGACAGGAAGGCTGATGGTGTTTTCCATAAGTATTGCTGTGAGATTCCCCAGACTCTTTCCATCTTCTCCTTGCCGTCCAGTTAAGAGATGCATGGTGTTAGAAGTTCACGAGTCCTTTGTTCAGCCAAGGACTTTGCTTTGTACCAAAACTGTAACTTAATACTTAATTAGCTCTTCCCCC
>NW_009190161.1:3194-38080 GCF_000690835.1 Fulmarus glacialis
TTTCTCCTCCCAATCTTCATTTTCCTAGATTAAACAGGGAAGCTCCTCTTACAGATAGGCTCCCCAGGCTCCTGGTCATCCCAGTCATCAGCTGCTTCTTTTATTCTTGCTATAGTCAAACCAGATTAGCAGACTAACTGTGTTAAATAAAACAGAACCTTCACAGATGGAAGTACCAGCTTAGGGCTGCGTTATCAGCTGCTAAAGCTAGATACTGACTTTGACAAGAGCAGGATGAAATCACAGAAACTACAGGACAGCAATTGTAATGGGAGATTCCAATTATTCTCAAGCAAATGTCATTTCAGGACAAGATACTGGCACTATGTTTTGGGACCTCATCAATGTTTACTTCATAAGACAGCTATTTAGGAACTTTTAGTAGGAAAACCAGCTCTTGGCTTGTTCCTGAGCAGTATGCAGTTGTTATGGTTCATAATGTTTTGAAGAAAGTAGTATACTTACACTCAGCATATACACACCCCAAATTGCACCATAAAATGAGGAGATCAATACACTTCTGCTTAATATCAAAACAGGTAAATTAAGTAAGAATGAAGAAGTAGTAAAAGAGTGAAAAACCTTTGCAGGTTGCATGAAGAGTATTTAGAAATACCATACTGGAGGCTCAAAGCAAATGCATGCAACTTCACAGAGAGACATGAGGAAAAAAAAAAAACAAAACAGAAAATAGCTGGGATGGCTAAATGACAGAAGAGAAGCTATTAAGACCAGAAAGCCCATCTTTAAAAAAGGTTGGGTCACACACTGCAAAAGGCATAAGAAATAATATTCAGCTTTCTGTTGTCCATGTCCATTAGCGCATGCTCCGTGAGTAATAGGAGTGCTCAGATAATTACTCTGCATCAGTGTTTATTGTATAGGAGCTTGGGGTGATCCCTGCCCTGAACCCACCTTTATACAGAACATACAGATCCTCCCCACAGAAGGGAGGATCAGTCTCATGTTGAAATCTCTGTAGAAGGGATTAGAAAACGTATCAACAAAGCAGATAGTAACAAATTGACAGGACCAGGTAACATTAACCCAAGAGCACCAAAGGAATCAAAGGATGAAATAGCTCAGCTACAAACTAGGATATGTAATCTCTCACTGGAAAGTGCCTCGGTTATCAGAAGAGTGGAAGGTTGCTAACATGATACAATTTTCTTCATGTTCCGGACCACTAAGTCTCATAACTGCACAGCACAAATTAGTAGAGACTCTTCTAAAGAACACAATTAATGGCCATATAGGTAAATATGATATAATAGGAAAGGCAGCTTTTGCAAAGGAAAGTTACCTTTCACAAAGCTGTGAGAGTTCTTCAAAGAAATCCAAGGGTCCAGACAGGGGAGATTTCGTGTAGCCTGTCTCGACATTGTCAAAGGCGTCTATCCCAGGGGCACTGCCTGGCTCCCAGGAGTGCTGGTGTTCCTGTCCACGTTGCTTACAGCTATTACCCTTCTACAGAAGAGTGCTGCGTCGGCACTGCACGGTGCTTAGACGTGTTCCAGCTCAGGACCTACTCCACTCACACATACACTTGTGTTCACTTGAACTCCTCAAAACCACAGATGTGCTGCGCACCCTCTCCTCTGGAGGGGCAGGCTTGCATCCCTCGCACTGCGAGCATTGTCCCGTGAGCTGTGAGAGGACCCTGGTCAGCCAGGGATAAATTATTATAATTTATATCCCTCCTCAGCAGGAGGATAATGCCTGCCATCCCTGTTCATCCAGCCTGGCACTGCCGTTGCCCGCAGACCTGGAAACAGAGCTGTGCAAGCGGTCATGTTTGCCCTCCTCGTTCTGCCTAGAAGGTCCCATGTCTCAGACTCAAACGGTCTAGCAGGAACATCACAACAGCTACCCATCAATGCTTCTGGCCTCACCTTAGCAGGAGGTAAACAACAGGTCTTGCTTAGGTTTTCCTTCCCTCCCTGGACGAAGTGACTCCCACCTTCTGCCTTCTCCCAGCACCCTCTGGCCCAAGTGCTGCCTCCCTACAGAAACGCACGAGAGAGATACACCATCCATCTTCTCTCATCCACATGAACTGTCCTTTCCCCTGCAAAAGGAGCAGCCTCAGATCCAGCAATACCCTCCCCTGGCCTTACGACTGTCCCTGCCACTGATGCCTCTTATGGCTCTTTCCCCAGTCCAAGCCTTACTGTGTCCCAGTTTCCTGTGCGGATCCAATGGGGGCCTGCCCACTCTGTGTCACGACAGGACCTGGAAGGAATCATCCAAGTCCCCCCAGTGGCACACCTCTCCTCCTTCTCGTAGTACAGGTTTCCATGATCGGACGATGTGGCCTTGCCAGCCATGGCTATTCCCATCACTACAAACTGATAAAGGTCCTCCATGAATGGCATGGAGGAAATAGCCAGGAAATGATCATTCTTCGTCTCTTCTTGTATAAAAATGAGGCATTGAAGGAAGTTAATAGGTTGCAAATTCAATACAGACAAGAAGAGGTACTTCCTGGCACAACACAACACACAGGCAAGCTGTGGAGCTCCTCAGTGCAGGCCACTGTGGATGCTAAAAGTTCATGCGAGTTTCTAAAAGTGGTAGGATTTTCCTGCAATTATTTTTTCCATAACAAACTGCTGCACACAGAGATTCCGTATCCAGTTCTGAGTCACCCTGGGGCACAAACTACAGGAGACAGACTGGGAAAGGATCGCTGTGGGATAGGATCCCGTCCCTGCCTTGCTTTCGGACACTCCTGGAGCAGGAACCCCCCCAGGAACCCGTGCAGCTCAGCCTTTGGCCAGGAGATGGAGTTGCAGCCTCACCTCCCAGGAGCCGGAGACACCCGCCTGTCCTGCCGCCGCATCCCCTGCCCTGGTGCTCTGGCTTGGGTCGAGCACGAGTGGCAAGAGCACCCTGCGGTATTTCAGCCGAAGTCTCAGTCTCAGCAGCATTTTCGACAACAGGATTAGTTCTGCATGCCCCCCTGTAAAACTGCAGTACGGTCTGGGGTTGCGGTGGCCTTCCTACAGCTGTGTGGTGCAGGTGACTCGCAGTTCTTCACACTCAGCTTCTGTGCTTCAGCTGTTTCCAACTGATGAGATACCAATTTGCAGCAGAAGGTTTTTTGCTTCTTTCAGTAGTTTCTCTTACTTATTTTTATTGCTTTTCTGTCACTTTGGCTGTCAAAGGCATTCTTTTCTTTCTGTATGCCGAACTTCTGTAAATCATTTTTGCTCATTGCTAAATGTAGATACTACATAACACTCATTACTAGACCCTTAATTTCAAGTGACATTTTCTTTGATGGCCATAATCTGACTTTATTGTAGTAAGCTCTTTAAGCTTACTTCCAATGCACTTGAAATAATTTCCACTTCTCATTTTTCATCTTCATTTTGACTAAAAACAGTGCAATGTATTCAGTTAATTTGGGCATCCCATCTCAGTTATCTCTTATTTCTTATTCATCCTTACAGCAGCACGCTTGTCTCTTTCTTCTGGATTCACTTTTTATTTATACACTTGAGAACTTCCTTCCTCTTTGCTTTGGTGTGCTCCGCAAGGTTATATATAACTTATCTTCTGGCAATGCTCACTTCATTGCTATACAGATCAGCTTGGGGTTTCCTTGCTGATACACTATGCTTTCCATTCCTTATGCACTCACTTTCTGCTTAATTATAATTTCTTCCTTGAGGTGACTGTTCATCGAGTTAAATCTGGAACTTAAATAAAGAGCTCTTAAAAGCTCTTTCCTCTTGGGAAATGGATACCCGAGAGTATGAGCACCTTTCTTTTAAAGAAATTCCAGCTTCAAACCCACGTAGCTTTACCTGTCCATTGCCAAACACTTCTGTACTTAGTTTTTTCTTCCTCTGTACTGAAGACAGGTGCAGAGCTTTTGTAATCCTTTCAACCTTCTCCTCTCATTTTTCAGTTTCAGTTGTCGTGTCGATTTCAACCCCAAATCTTGAGTTTCTTTCACTACAATACAGCAAACAATGAGCTCTTTCCTCGCTGTGCGAGTGGCAGGACACATACTGATACTTGGACCATCTTCCATTTTGAGCTGAGAAATTTGATCTCCTCTAAGGCAACTCAAACAGCCACGTAACTCCCTTTCAGGCTGACAATACCACCTCTTTTCTCTAGTTCTAACCTGGCAAACGTTTACTCTAGTTTTCCTGTTCAAGATCCTGTTTAGCTCTAGCCCCATTTGCTCTTAGGCTCCTCTCATCCGCTGCATTAGTAAATGTCTTCATATCCTTCACTCTGTTATGTTAAATAAGTGCTGAAAGAAACATACTATTTTTTCTGGTGCCCAGAATAATACTAAATAACTAGATATATAATTGTATTTAGGATTTTAGATTATTGCTTTTCCTAGATATCTCAGTGAATCCTGTTTTCTCCTTCTCTTCATTTAGAGGAAATATAATGTAAAAGATGGAAAACATTGGGAAATATTTAATCAATAAACATAAGAGTTGAGGTGTCTAAACTAATTTGCCTACGGTTGTTTAAGATTGCCAAGAATATTTTGGAAAATAAGAAGGGCTTTTACAAAACTATCAAGGAAAATGTCAGCATATAGAACAACAGTATCAACGTATGAGGTTCAATATGAAAATGTCAATATATATACTACTCTTGCTGCATGCATGTAATACTGCATATAGGGCTTATAGAAGACAGAATTTGATGGCTAGAGATGTAACTAGAGACTAAAAATGGATTTCAGGCATGATTCGAGCATGCATTTGAGGAGAAAAGAGTCTCTTCTTACAGCTGAAGAATTAAAAGACACTGAATACCTGAATAGTCAAGGATAGAGTAGGAAAATACCCCTCTGCAAGAGAGGATGCAGACAAACTAGACATCTGGATTCACTGTCAACGTAAAAGGACGTATTGAAACTCTAGAGGGATCTAGCATCTGGGCTCTGGTGCTATCCAGTATCTTCATGAGCAGCCTAAATAATAGAAGAGTGTACACTCATTAAATTCACCAATCATATCCAATGGAGAGTGACTGCACAGATATGAGTTTGAAAAAGGTTCTGAAAAAAATGGATGTAGTTCAACAGGAAAATATTCAAAGAAAATACATTCCAGGCAGTCACAATCAGGTGCACAAATACAGGCTGGAGAATGAGTAAGCAGCAGCTCTAGGGGTTAGAGTATGTCTTAAGGAAACCATGAGTCTGTAGTGTTGGGAAAAAAAGCAAACATCCTGGGGGTGTATGAACTACATTGTGACCTACAAGACATGCGTAATCCTTTCACTCGACTTGAATCCTCTGAGGAACAGGAGATGTTGAGTCTGGAAAAGAGACAACCCATGGTCAGCATGGTAACTGTCCCCAGGTTGTACAAACCAAGCTATATGGAAGGTACTAAATTGTGTTGGTGTCCATAGGAGACAGACAGCACACAGCTGTAGTCCTCCATGATTCAATGCTCAGGCAGGATGACAGCAAAGAATGAAGAGTGAGTTGTTCGCTGGGATGAAGGATAGTAGAGACATTGGGATTTAAGTTATGGAGCACTACAGAGAAGCCACTAGTCAATGTCTGCATAGGTCGCATTAACGTAAAAAGAGATGAGATGAGTCTTGGGGGTGAAATAAAAGCACCTAAGTAGGAAGCTAAAAAAGATCAGGATTTTGTTGATAGCCTTATAAAACGCTCCCTCTTCCATGCTTATAATGGGTCAGAGAAGTAAAAGAGCATTTCAGGATATGGTTATGTAAATTGTGTTAGGGAAAGGATAGTAAATCATAAGGAAATGGAAAACTGTAGGAACATAGTGACTCTATAAAGAAAGCTGGATTCCGTCTTAACCTAAATGAAACCTGGCTGCTGCACAATATAATGCAGAAGATATAGGGAGGCTTTAAATTAGAATCTGGAGCAAAGCTGTGATGTGTAGAAGGCCACACAGTTTGAGATTGCCCACTTTACTTCAGGAATAAAAGCAAGAAAACTGTATTCTGATACAAATGGATGGAAATCAATGACACTAAGGTAAGAAATTAGAATCGATGAAGAACATCTGAACAAATAAAACTGTGTTTAGAAAAGTGCACGGTGGTGAACAACCAGATCAGATACAAACGTTTACATGCATACATTGATTTTATGAGCTAAAGAAACAGATAGATGTTGTGAAATACCTGAGCTGAAATGATGAGACTGACATAGGAGGCATCTCAGAAACTTATTGGGTAGAAGAAAATCAAGGAACAGTATAACTGCAAGGGTAGAAATTATACAGAAAGGACAAATAGAAGATATGTTGCTGGGGCAACATTAAAATAAAAAAGGTCAAATAAGGTAAATGATATATCAACAAATTAAATATATTCCTGTTGGATTAAAATTCCACTCCCAAATAGGAAAAACATACTATTAGGGCTATACTGTGAACTTTCTGAGCAGAGTGCTGATGGTAAATATGCCGTGCTAAGGAAGGGCTGAGAGGCTAAGAAGGCAGAAAGCAGAGGAATAAAGGGGGACTCAGTCATAGCCATGTTGAATGGGGGCCATTATTAGAAGAGTTGCAGAAACTGCATTTTAGACACTATAAATGACTGCTTTTTGGAGAAACTAACCAGAAAACCAACAAAAGGAGAAATAACATTACCAGTTCAGAAAGTTTCTTTGGAAAGGCCACTCGGCAAAAAAATAACCATGACGTACCCATATCAAATATTCTTTCAGGACCGAAATAATCCACAACAGTAATACTTAACTTAAAAGAGAAAGTGAGGAATGCTATTAAAAAGAAATTTAAAAGAGTAACCAAAAAGGTTAAATGCTTGAGGCAGCATGAAGATTGTTTAAAGATGCTATATTAGAGTCTCAGAGAAAATGTACCTATCAAAATAAAGACATTTTAAAACATACAAAAAGTCACCATAGTTAAAAGGCGCATTAAAGGAAAATATTAAAGTAAACAGCCTTCAAAAACTGGAAGTCAGCAATTTTCCAATTATTAACCAGTGAATAACCTATCATTTAAAATTGAACATAGTAGCAGAGGAATGGAAAGTAGTAAATGTGAACCCTTTAAAGAGCTCCTGGAAAACTACAAACCAGCCAGTCTTATTTCCATACTGAACAAACTGGTAGAAGCAAATAGAGAGCAAAATGATTAGATGCATAAATAACTATAATCATAATGCTGAAGACTCAGCATATTCTTGTGGAAGGAAGCCATGCCTCAAAAGCCTCTTGCAGTTCTTTGAAGGAAGCAGCAAGCACACAGATGTGTATGATCTGCTTGATGTTGGATGCTTGAATTTTCAAAGAGATTTTGACACGGTCATTCAGCAAGGACTCTTAGAAAAATTAAGTGACCATGGAGTGCAAAGGAAGGTCTTCCTGAGGAGTAACAGTTGATTAGAGATGGGATACAAATGCTAGCAATAGTTTTAATTTACCCACTGGAATCCCACAAGTTTTGTGCTGGGATCACTGCTGTTCAACATATTCAGAAAAGTCCTGAAAAATGGTAGAAACAGTCCATGTCAGAGCTCATGGCAAAATTATCATGGGTGGTCAAAATAAAACTGGATCACCAGAAGCTGCAAGAGGATCTTATGGTATGGGGTGAATAAGTGACATAATGATAGACAAAATTCAATATCAATAAATTCAAACTATTGCAAAAAACCTGACGGTCTTTGTATATTCATGAGTTCTCAGATATTAACACTTAGGAAAGAGGTCAGGGTTCCCATGGACAGTTCAAAAAAACGATCACTTCGATATTTAGTACTAGTCAAAAAGGCAAACAGCAGACTAGGAACTGCCAGAATAGGGACAGGGGAAAAGACAGAAGTCGCCATTATACTACAATGCTAAAGTGTAGTGGGTGTGGTTATCTTGACCACTTCATGGTCAATTCGTCTCACAAAAGATAGACATTATGATTAAAGGCCTGGAAGTTCTCCTGCATGAGAAATGACTGAACAGCTGAGGATACTTCAGCTGGAGAAGAGATGATTCACATGAGAGATTATAATGGAGGAGGACAAAATCATGGATGCAATCAAGAAAGTAAATAGGAAACAGTGATTTACTGTGACAGGTTATGGGAATTTTGGGGCATCAAATATAATTATCTAGCAGTAGGTCTAATGTAAATAAAATGGATCATTTCTTCACACAAAACATAAATTAAACTGCATAGCCCATTGCCAGAGGGTATCATGGAGGCCAACCATGGTGGGAAAAAGTCTCCTATGGCAAATTGAACATAAAGAAGCACATGCAACATATAACCCCAGAGGTTCTGAAACCTCTGATCCTTGCACACAAGACTGTTGAACTGTAAAACCTGCCACTGGGTAAGAACACTCTTATCCTCTTTCCTGTATCATCCCGAGAAACCCCTGGATCTACCCTGGATCTTTGGCTTCACTCAGTAACTATTCTCATCCTTTGAATCTAGCTTTCCCATCTGCAGGGAGAGTAATCCAAATATCTGCTATACTAGATACAGTACCAGGCTGCAGTATACCCTGTAGCAGACTTCCTGATTTTCTCATGTAGAAGTGTTTCTGACCACTGTTGAACAGATTCCACAAAGAGAGACTGTTTCTTTTAGTCCAGAACATCATGTGCTTGCTGGGGCAGCAGAGACTTAGATATAAGACCCTATTCAACTGAATTATTATCTTCCAGAACTCAAGAAGTTTCAGCTATACAGAGATCCATAGAAAGAGAGCACATCGCAGACCCAATTCCAGAACAGCAGAGGGAGGAACTGACCCAGAGAACCAAATCAGCATTTTAAGCAATACCCTGACTCTGGGCCACAGGGAAATAAGATGTTCCTCCAGCTGTGGAGTGCAATCCAGCTGACATATGCTCAGTTTTAGCCATTCAAAAATGAGTGGTCCCAGTTATCTAACCCCTGCCCCCTGCAGTCAATGGAGATGGATAGATGTTTCCAGGCAGTGATTCACTCCATTTTTCTTAGATACATGTCTCAGGATGGTTAAAATGCCACCAGACACTGCTCTCCATGTTTTTTATATAGAGACTCTATATAATCAGTTTCAACCGGGTACGTCCATTTTTCACTGCCAGAGTTTGATAAGGTAAGACCTCCACACTTGGAGATGATGAAGTCAGAAGCAGAGGAGAAGATGCAGCTTGGAGCTACAGCACTGATGAGGACACTGGTAGATGGAGAGTCCAGCGTGTCCTGGGAGATGGAAAAGAGAGAGAAAGGGAGAGGGAGAGCAGTGTTTCAAGGAGACCTGATGGAAGGAGAATAAGTTATTGCTAGGGCACCAAATTCACAGAAATATCAGAACAGTCTGTCCTGGGGAGTTGCACTGTTTGTGAAGGATAATATGATGTGCAACAGCATGAAAATACTGTAGGAAAGACCTGTAGGTGGAAAACTCAGAGTCTAGTAATAAAAATACAGTACAAGAACAGTACTCCCGACCCTCTGATCAGAACAGTGATGGTGATCAGAGAATGTTAACTGAGATTACAGAGGCTGCAAAATTAGGACAGGTAGTGATAGTGGGAGATTTTATCCACTCGTATACATACTAGGTTAATGCTTCACTGGGATGAGCTGTGGAGAAAAACTTTTTGGAAGCAATAAATGATTACTTGCCAGAATTAACTAGTCTAAATTATTTGACCCACAAGAAAAGATGCTATTCAGGATGTGGTCTGGAATGACGCATAAGACTTGGTTCCAGAGGTAGAAGTGCAAGAACCCATTTGTAATAACGCTCACAACACAATTTTAACTCTGTAGTGGGAGAGAGCAATCTAAATAAATGCAGCACCTGGATATTCAATTTCAAGAAAAGTAATTATGTAAAAAAGCAGCAATTAGTCAAAAAGAGCTGAAAAGGAGCAGTTCAAAAAACCCAAGATGGCTTGTAGGTTGTT
Source organism: Fulmarus glacialis (assembly GCF_000690835.1). Lineage (NCBI taxonomy): Eukaryota > Metazoa > Chordata > Aves > Procellariiformes > Procellariidae > Fulmarus > Fulmarus glacialis. Next base: position 13,099 of record NW_009190161.1, read on the forward strand.
CAAAAATGCTGTGCTGGCAGTTAAGAAATTGGTGGGCCCATTTGAGACCTGTGAGTCAAAAGGGGCATTCAGTGATGGCAAGACCACAGCAGAGAACCTCAATGAATTTTTTGCATCCATTGCTAATGCTGGTGACACTGAGACGTGTTTCACTTCTGTGTACCAGGGCCACTGCAAAGACTGCTTTGCTGAGGTCTGGGAGGTTTCCAATATGATCCCATCTACAGAGAGGGCTCTGGATGTAATCTTGAGGCCCACACACCACTGGAGCTGACCTCCAGCCTGGGACATGGCAGGACAAGATTACTGATGGTATGGAGAAGCACGGCCTCTTGGAAAAAGGTCAACAGGGCTACTATAAAGGCAAGCCCTGCCTCACAGACCTGCTGGAGTTTGGTGAGGGAGCCAGTGAGCACATGGATAAAGGGACCATAAAAACCAAAACCTACATATTTTTGGGTTTTCAAACAGCCTTTGACAAGGTTCTACGCCAAAGCCTTTTAAGAAACTAAGTTGCCATGGGCATGGAGGAAAGGTCTTGTAATGGACTGAGAGCTGGTGAAAGCATAGGATGCAAAGGGTAGGGCTTAATGGTCATTTTTCAGCATGGGTAAGAGTCAGCCGTAAGGCCCCAGAGACCGGTGCTGGGACTGGTTTTCATCCTGTTGGTGACCTCAGGTATGGAGGGGTGCAGTGAAATCCCCAGGTTTGCAGAGGATCCTCAATTCCTTCAGGTGGCTGGATACCTCACTGAAGGTGAGGAAATCCAGAAGGACCTCACAGGACTGAGTAAGTGGACAAATAAGTGGCAGATGAACTTTAGTATAAGAAAATGTGGTGTACCATTAGGGAAAAATGATCTGTATCAGGCCTGTATGATGCTGAACCTGGAACAGCTCAGGAAGGAGCTTGGAATCATCGTCAGCAGTTCTCTGAAATCATCAGCTCAGCGTGCAATGGCAGCTAAAAAATTCAATTAATGTTGGCCACTGTCAGCAAGGGCCATAGGCAGAGGGCATCATTTTGACCCTCTATAACATCTTGGTGCAGCCATATCTTGGGGGCTGCATGCAGTTCTAGTCTCTGCTTCTCAAGAAGGACGTAGTGAGGTTAGGGAGGGTGCAGAGAAAGATAATTAAAATGACTGAGGGATGCAGCAGCTGCCATGTGAGGAGAGACTGAAAAGGCCGAGGTCTTCACTTTAGATAAGAAAAGGGCAGGGAGGGTGGATAAGGTGGAGGCTTAGAAAATTGTGAAAGCAATGGCTTCGCTGAATGTAGGACAGCTATTTTACCCATCTGCAGCACTAGAAACTAGGGGCATTTCATGAAATTAGTAGGAAATTGGTTTAGAACAGACAATGAGTTAGGGCAAATTCACAGACAATAGGGCAAATTCACAGACAGAACAGGTACTGAAGGGAATAAGTAGAGCTGTATGCAACGACTGCACATGCTGTGGGAGACAAGGGGGATGGACCACAGACAGCAGTTTGGGCTTCTCTCCCTAAACAGCATCAGCTGGAGGCAGAATCTAGGCTAGATGGAGCATCATCTGATGTGGTAGAACTTTTTTTACATTTTTAAGAAATGAAGTAATACTCAGGAAGCGTCCAGGAAGCGTCAATGTTGGCAGACAAGCAGTTAATGCTATCTGAAAGCTAAACAGCAAGGTAAGAGCAAGAGGATGGAGTAGAAGAAGGTAAAGCACAAAAATGAAACCTGACATTTCTAAGGGGAAATGAAGAGGAAAAACAGTGATCATTATCATGGAGGAAAAAAAAAAAGAGCTACATTATTCGGTATTTTGGTAATGAATATTTTCTCAGTGTCACCAGTCTTTGTCACAGTAGTTGCTACTTTTTCTTACCTGTATGTACCAACAAGAACTTGGTCACAATCAATCAGGATAAACTTCTCCAGAACTTGGCCTGCAAATTTCTTGCCTGCTTTGCTGTAGTATGTGTCTCCACTCAGACATCTTATGCGCATATTCTGAAACCAAAGAAAGCAGAGTTTGTAAGGGGACATGTATTGAACTAAACTGAAATGTTCCCTTACGCATCAGTGGTGGACTCCCTCAAGCAGGAGCTCTGCTCCCACAGGTAGAATGCAGCAAGGATTAAGTATTTTTTGGCTTCTGCATACCAAATATTTGGTCACACTGTCCGCTTCTGTAAGATAAAAATACCAGCAAATATTAACAAGATGCACTTAGGTACAAATGCTGGTTTGAAAAAAATTTGGAGAATCCTATGAGCCTACAGACAATTTCTGATGTAAGACTATACAATTTCTTCCAGATCATTGATAATATTCAACTAACCACACTAGCTGATGGCTCTGCATTTAAACTAAATTTTGACCCATAACAACTAGCCAGTTTCTAATCAATCGAATGTGCTGTTCTGGTTTTATACAGTGACAGGCTCCTTAAAACCAAAATATCGCTCAATAAAAAAGATTTACAGAAAGGTATGTCTACATTTTAAGAATTGCCTTGTATCAGTATATTTTAAAATGATATTAAAATTTTCAGCTGCTGTACTCGAGTGAAACAGACCTGATCCTCATCTGTTTTAAAGACTGCAAAGAACTTCCCTGATACGACTTCAGCCTGTAAAACTGACTGCCCAGTACAAAATGGGAAATAAGGCGCTCGGTATCTATCAGGAGCCTTTTTCATAATGTGAGGTTTTTGCTCATTATAAAAGTTATCTGCACCTCAGCTGGGAAAGGCACAAGAGGAGAACAGTCACTGGAAACAGTTACTGGCCTGGTCTGTATGATACAGTGCCAAACAAAACATCTCGTATGTAAATAAACATCCCTAAGGCTGCACCTACGCTGGCCTGCCAGATCATCCCTTACGGCCCCTCCAGGCCAGCTCCCCTGCCACCTGCAGGGGCCTTGGCACACCAGGAGCTGTCACATACTGTCACCACTTGCGTTTGGCCCGGCAGGTCCCTCTGTGGGCAGCTCATTCCTGCCTGCAAAAGACGAAGACCCATGGCAGTTGGTACGGGCTGCACATGCCGCCGGGGCCATTTTGCCTCTTGGCGGAGGTGGGTGCTGCCCGTGGCCGGTGGGTGCTCCTGGTGGAGGCGGCAGCCTCCCCTCCGCCACGCAGCGGACTTCAGTCTGGCCAGACACAGCGGTTTGTAACAGCCGGCGCTGCAGACAAAAGACAAGCACGAAGAGTTGCGATTTGCCTACCGATGTTCTCCGCAGGGCGCAGACCCGCGTCCCTGCCACCCCTCCAGGAGCTGCTCCTGGGCATCGCTGCGCCCCCTTCTCCCCCTCCTCCTCCCGGGCAGGGGGAGCGTGGGCTCCCGCGGCCGCCTGTACACAGCCAGGGACCGGCTCGCCCAGTCTCTGGCCTCACGTGGGGTTCACGGCGCGGAAGTTGTGCCTCGGGGGTGAGGAGCAGGAGGCAGTCACCCTGCGGCAGGTGACTCCCTTCCTGACGGCTTTCCTCTTCCGTCAGAGGCCCTGCGGGCAGGAGGTGGGCTTCCCGGAAACATCTGCTGGGGAGCTCATCGTAGCAGGGTGGGAAAGGCTTGACTCTCATGTGGCGCTGAGGAAGTCTCCCCCCCTACCCAAGGAGCACCATTGCCTTCAGGGCTTCATAGCAGCAGCAAATCTCCTCCAGACCGGGGTCCATCTGACCCAACAGTCTATCTCTCACAGTGGGCAATGGCAGCTGGGGAAGATCAGGAAGAAGGCAATCATTTATGATGCTGCCCCCTAATATTGCTGCTGACTCTGTTTTCTGCTCGTGGGATTTCCTGAGCCTCTTGTGGTTTGTCTTAGTGGTCACCCCCCAGACCTCTTCTCCAAGTACTTGTCCAGTCTTCTCGAGTTCATGGAAACTTTTAGCAGGGACAGAGCTGAAGCTTCACAATCTTTGCACTGCGACTCTCACTCGTTGCCTTTTTGTGTCCCAAAACACGTCCTCATCTCTCACCTATGAGAAGGGAGAAACTTTTTCCCCATAAGGACAGTTATGCATTGGAACAAGTTACCCAGAGAGGTTGTGCAGTCTCCATGCTTGGAGATTTTCAAGACTAGACCAGGTAAGGCCCTGAGCAACTATGTCTGACCTCACAGGTGACGCTGCTTTGAGCAGGAGGTTGGACTTGATGACTTCCTGAGGTCCCTGCCAACTTGCATTAACCTGTGATACTCTGAAATGCCACCACAAGTTGCTGATACAGAGCAAAATACGCTGGGGATGTTTGGGGAGGCGTCACCTAATCCTGTTGCCAGTCAACACAGGGATTTTTTTCTTCCAGTGCTGAGGCTTTACTAATACTAGTTCTCTACTAGGAGGAGCTTCCTCTCCCCCTCCCCCAGGGAACTTAAAACCACTTCAAGTAAGGGATATCCCATAGATTTGTCGCCACAGTATTTCTTCACTCGCTCTATCCTTTCCAAGGCTGGGTGAGTTTCTGATATCTGGCTCATTTTTTCCATCCTCTTCTTCCTCTTGGCAATCCAGGCCCTGAATTGTCCAAACAAGATGAAAATCCTGCAGTCTTGCAGGAAAGCCAGACTACCAGGTACCACCCTCACTCGATTTAGACAGTAGTTCTATGTTCAGCAGATGGCCATCTGAAGAAATCCAACAGTTAAGTCTTCTGCTGTGGCCGCTGCCAATGCTCGATGCACCACTGCGGGATTTGCTGATATTCAGCACCAGAATTTGACACCAGCAGGCTCACACAACGAAGATGCTGGAGGGGCAATTGCCCCAAATTCCCCATTAAACCCCAAATTGTCACCAATTATTCCAAATGGAGATTTACCATCACATCCTGTCACAACTCAGAGCCAGGAATAAAATATGTACACTCATTCCACTTAGATGCGAATATCAAGCATATATGTTAATGTACTGCTTGAGATACATCAGCTTAAGAGGCACTTCACATTGAGACCTGCTGATGAGTCACTGCATGGGGGAGGCAAGTGTTAATTAGCCATTCAAGCACAAGACATGACATCAGGTCTAACAAAGAGATGTAGAATCTCCATGGATGTAAACTCATTCTACTTTTAATTAAATACAATGGCGAGGCTCTTGGTAAGAAGCAAATAAAATAAATTTTGGAGAGATGGAATTTATCTGGACCCACCAGGTGACTTCAGTGATGCAGTTGTTTATGAAAGCAAACATGCTCCAGCATGAAGCAGTTTTCCCTAACAGTTGCCATCTCAAGAGGCAGGATGAAATGGGTCTGGCTTGTGAGAAGCAAGAAAGGACAGAGCATCACCAACATGATGGTGGAAGATGGGGGAAGAAAGAAGCTCTCTAAATAAATCTTTGTGTAGACAGGTTAAAAATGAGGGAAAGTTAAGACATTGGTAACTGCATCTATTCTGAATGCTGTAAAACACTATTTTTGTGTTTTCCCTAATCTGTTTTTTAGTTAAGAATGGTTTTGAGGTAACTGGATAACTTCCAAGCATTTCCCACCAAGATGAAGGGAAAACCTATGAAATTGGTGGCTGGAAGAGAATCGGTCCTCCAGGGAATCCTATGCACCCAGTGAAGGAGCACAGCCACAACTGCTGGCCTTGCAGGACTAAAAAATGACAACAAAAAACCAACTTCCATTGATAGGTGGTAGCCAGAAAGGCTATATGGGGAGCAGCAAGATACTGGGGTGCATTTCTGAGTCTGCAAGTTCCCAAGAGAGCTTGCTGCACTGACACATTAATTTTTATTGTTTGCCTGCTCTGGGCACCACACACTGTTGCTGATGGGCACCCCACTGAGGGGGGAATCAGCCTCTTCACAAATCCCTCACAAACCCACACTGAATCGCAAAGCCTAAAAGCAGATCTTAACATGAGATTTTTAACATGTGGTTTTACATTAAGGCAGTGCAGCAGGGCTAGGAGGAAATGGTAGGTTTTGCGTCAGGACATCTGAAGGGACTCACTGCTTCCCTTCCCCACCCAGCTATTGCACTACAGCAGCTCTGGCCAGAACCTAAACTGAGCTCAGGGAGCTGAACTATGAGCAATTTAAGTCTCGCAATTCTATGTCCTAGAGCAGAGGCTGAGGGGGACAAGGAAGGGAGACGATACAGGTCCATATGAATGTAAGTTTTCTGGTCTACCTCTGTCTGCCTATCTGAACCAGCCCAGCAAAGCATTCAGTAACGCACCGCATCTTATTAGCCTTGACTTCACACTTCTTGTGTGTAAAACTGAAATGAGGACCACAAAAAATATCAAGATATGGGACTAGGAGGCTCCTCCACTCCTTCCCCTGTGCTTCCAGACAGATCTCGACTTCCTAGACCAAACAGCCATGGTCTCTTAGCCTGGGACAGTGGAGGAAGGGACAGGTTCTAGGGACCAGGCAGAGGGAACAGAACAAAGGGTACATGGTTTTTATCGATTCCAAGACCTGTTTATCATATCCAGTGTGTGACTGAAAACTTACTGGCAAGTTGTCCTGAGTGAGAGCCATTTTATTGCACATTTCCACAAAATGCTTCAAGTACTCTTCATCCAGGATCAGGTAAACAGGGACGTGCCGTCTGCTTGAGGCCTCCAGCAGGTCACACAGTATTTCCATGTCTGTAAACAGATCCATCACAATCGCTATCACCTAGCCAGGAAAAAAGAGGTGGGGGGGGGGAAACCAAGAGACTGTTGAAATCTCATGCCCAAGTGAATTGTGCTTTAAACTATGAGTTAAGTATTCAGACCTCCTGAGTTACCGAACATCTGTGGCCACATGAGTGGAGATTGCTTCTGGACCTTTGTGCTTAACAGCTCTTACCCCACCGTGGCAGATAAAATCACTTTTAATAACTATGAAGACATTCCCCATCCAGCTACCTCCTGTCTCATCTGGCATTCACAGAAAGAAATAGCTGAAAGGGTAATGCATGTGCACAAACTCTGAACATCATCGATGCAATAAGTATGTATTGCCTTAAGCAAATATGCCAGAAATACAACATATAAACGGAAGAGCTGAGACTGACCAAAATCATTATTCAATCGGTATGAGTGACTCCATAGATGACTAGCATATTAGTATAAAGAAGTATCATTTTTTTCAGGAAAGACACACTGCCAGGTAAGGGAGAAGGTATCTTGATCAAGTATGTACATGTCCTTGTTCCAAGATTACATCCTGGGGGCGACTACACAAAATTGTAGAATAACGTGTGTGGGAAGGATCCCTTCCCTTTCCCTGCTGGCAGCACTCCTGCCAACACAGCCCAGGATGCAAGTGATAGTTATGAAACCCAACAGTAGGAAGAAGGAGTTACACTAACATTATTAAAAAAAAAAAAAAAAGAATTCAACAAAATCTCAAAAAAATCTCTCTCAATAAACTGAAGACTTGCAAGACAAGGTCTCCAAGGGAGGGGTTTTAAAAAGGAAAATAATTTTAAAGAGAACTGCCAGTTCTTTAAAGAATGAGATTGAAGAAGGCCATGGCAACCCATCCCACCGTGGAGACGAGATGGGAGGCGGCAGACCATCTTGGCTAAATAAATTCTCCAAAAACTGGAAAGAAAATACAGAAAATGGAAAGTAGGTCATGACAAGTACCTACTACAAGTGAGTTGACACAGAACTAGGAAATTCAAAGTACATTATGACCTGCAACCAGAACAACGGGTCAAGGGAAATCAACCATAAATAAAGATGTGACTGGAGAAGCTGCCCCACTGTTCCTCACAGAGTGAGGCTGCCAGCAGACAACATCAAGGCAGCCATTATTTGGATAAGGAAGGGACTGCTGGGATCTATCTGTTGGCTGTCACCATTAGTGACAGGAATCAGGGGACATCTTGGAGAAGGAAGGAATAGGCAGGAGAGCACTTGCTGAGCTGGATGATTTGTCAGGCCTGATGCACTTCACCTGAAGGTGCCTGCAGAGCAATCCAGTGACTTAGACCTTGAACCATTAACAGTTAATAACACTGAGAACTCATGGAAGATGGCAACACACCGGGGGACTGAAAAAGTAGTGAAGGATTTACCAGCTTCATTTCAAAAGCTGAAAAAATAATGGAACTACTGACCAAGTACTTCAGTCCCAGTCTTTACCATATCTTAGCAGTAAATAAGGTAACTGTTTGGTACTTGTGATTTGTGTGCTTAACTCTGATTTTGAGTTTCTGCACCTAGCAGAGGATGCCCAAATAAAGATGACCCAAAAAGCACTGAGTTTTGGAGTGAAGCTCCAACGGCCTACTTTACCCTGCTACTCAATGTTCATGCCCTGCACTACACCTTGCACACAAAACGTATGCAAGAGTTTGTTCTGCTGCTCATCATGCACTGCGGGAGGAGGTAGGAATCCTGTTTCCAAACACCTCCTCTGCCTGTGTTAGAGCATGGCCATGAATGCAACCCTCCATAGGCCAAATCACCCTATGGAGCAGACCATGTAGGGTGAGCTTTTCTCTGCCACTTCTGCTCAGCTGCTCCTCTTCAAACAAAGAGTTAAATGCAGAGGACAGCAGTGAGGTTGACTTTTACATGTGCAATGGTTCAAGCTTCAAATAGGAATAGCCTGAATCACATTCACAGGTCTGACATGCAATAGCTTCAGAAAAGAGTAGAGGAGCTCCAAGTATCACTGTCCTTGGATATGGGGACAGGCTCACGTCTCTGCTCCAGACTGGCACGCTGGCCCCACATCACCTACTGCCCAGTAGCTCTTCTGCTCTGTTTTCATTAATAAACTGCCTCTTTCCAGGCTTACACTCATGGCCTAGGCGCTGAGTGGAGACAGCTGCCATGGGCAGAGTGAGGCCCTGTTGGCTTCCCCATGCTCTCCTGCCCAGTCTTTTGCTTGGCAAGCTGGCTCCTCTCAGCCCCGCTCTGCATGCACACACCGTGGAGAGACCCTCTGCACCAGAGCCATGGCAGAGGAGGGCAGCAATGCCAAAAGGTTGCTTCCTGCTCTCTTGGGGATTTATCCCTTTTGCAGATGGACAGGATTTCTTGGCTCTATCTGATTTGTCCCCAAAGACCATCTCTGTGATGATGCCTTCCACACTGTCATTGGTCTTCAACATCTTGCAGAAGACCCCAGGCCCAGCCCACCACAGCAGGGTTTGGGGAAGAACCTTCCTGGAGGCTGGTGTGATCCCAGGCATCCACGTGGGACGCAAGGTAGCTGTCATCAAGAGCTAAAAATCATTCTTACTGTCCAGGCCAAAACCACATCTCCACCCTCTCACCCTGGCCCTGGGAGATACAGGCTTCAGAGCCTGACTCCGAAGGGCACCTCTTTTGTAGCCCTCGTCAGTGTTCTCTTCCCAGAAGCCTTATGAGGCTCTGGCAAACTCTTCTCCCCTCCTGAAATACCTCCATCTGGCATGGACAGCAGTCAGCCCTGGAAGAGCTCTGAAAGCAGCAAGAAGCATCTTCAACTTCCCAAATTAATGTTGCTGCTGGGCTATCAGCATTAGGTTCCACTGAGATCCACACAAAAAGCCAGGACTTCACCATGTCTTTCCACACTGGCCTTCAGCCAAAGACCAAAGGCAATTTAGCCAAATGACTTTGATGGGCCACCCATCCTCTAATGATGAAGCACCAACAAAAAACTATAGCCCAAACCTTGTGTAAGGCCTCAGGCAAGTCCCTCTTGGCCACACTTGCCTCACAATATTCCAGCTCATCTCAAGCTTAGGTCTGAGGCAGGCTTCGTCCTGGAGACAACCTAAACTTGGCTTGGGAAGTCAATATGATGGAGTCAAGAGAGACCAATGCTCCTTTGTCCCCAGACCCCACAGGCTCAGAGGCACTGCTTGTGCCTAGTGTGCACAGAGGGTCCACACCATCTTGCTTTTCTCTACCAGTGCTCACAGGCTTTGGCAGAGTTCGGGGCTGTTGCTTGCCAGTCTGCAGTGCTCGCTGCGAGAGGGAGGGGGCTGAGCAGGCAGTAGCATGGCTGCGCACGGCAGCACGTGGCACAGAGTCACCCGTGGCACCCAGTGCCCTGGGCTGGATGCAGCTGGCTGCCAGGCAGTCCTGCATCTCCTGGCAGCCTCGTGGCAGGGCTCCGGCGTCAGCGAGTGCCCCAGGCAGCGGGACGCCCGCTTGTGCAAGCTGGGTGGAGCCCTGCATGATAGTCAGACTCATGTTTTCCGAAGCGGGTCTTCGCTTGGCATCAGGAGGTGGAACAGGCTATGGCTCTATTCACGGCCTCCTCACATGCGATCCCTTCACAGGAGGGATTTGGGTAGAGTTGCTCCTGGTGGTGCTGGCAAGCACCCACAGCCAATGTCGGGCAAGGAGGCTGGCAGCCCATGTGCACTGCAGTTCACAGCAAGGAGCACTGCAGTGGGGAGAGAGGGGAGGTTGTGCCTGCCACAGCCTCGCATGGTGGAGATGCAGGCGCCCACGGTGGGGCTGCTCATTCTAAGCGTGGATGCCACAGGACAACCGTAAGAGCCATTCAGATCACCATATCCTCTCGGTAAACAAAGCAGGCAGCTCTTATAATAACATCAACTCAACCCCAAAGCCAAGAAGTTTTGGGGGAATATGACCCTGGAAGTCTTCCCCTTGAAGCCTCCTAAGAACACATTGTCACAAAAGTGAGGTCTAAAGCTTCAAAGATAATTTCCAACAGCTCTATAAAGCAGTGGAAGTTAGGTACCTAAATACCATCTCCGATTCAGGCTCCTGACAACTCATGTCTCACATTTAAAAGCCTTGGGCATTTAAGCCAATCTGGCCTTACAAACCTAAGCAATGTATGTCCAGCACCTCCAGCCCCTCGGTTTCAGTGGTGGGAGCTGCAAGGCTGGGGCTGGCTCAGAGCATCCCTCACCATGCTGATCACAGCCTCCAAGCCCATGGCACAGCCTTGGCACATCAGGACATTGCAAAGACACAGCTGCCCCACAGGCTCTAGAAAATTCACACCTTGCCGTTGTAGGGTTAAATCATAACATTTCTAAATCCACTTCTGGAAACTCACAATTCAGCAATTACTGCAGTCATCACTTTGGGATTACAGCACTTACCAGCACCCCACTGGGGTTGCCATCTGTCTGGTTTCTAACCAGCACAGCTGGTTTTACTGGTATTTGCCAATAGCAGTGTGGTTTTGGTCATTACCGTAGTGTTGCCACTTGAAGCAACACATTGCTTCTCTGGGAGACCATCAGGGACCCTTCTACCATCGCACATAAATGCAGACGTGCAGCCAGTGTCAGAGTTGTACAAGAGGGGTGAAAGAAGCAGCATGGACAGTTCAAAATACATTGGAGCTCATCCAACAAAAGTAAAATTGTAATAGTATTATCAAATGAAGGCTAAGGTGTGGCTGCGCTGCATCTTCTTATGTCTGCGAAGAGAAAAGCTCAAATCTGAAAATACATCTTCAAAGACAGCTGGTTAAATACAGCAAAGTAGAAAGACAAACCGCACCAGCAAAAGGTACCAATAAAACAAATGCCCTTTTTGCTGATTTGTCAGTACAAATATGCTGTTGCAAAATATGTCAGCTGATGTTGTTCTGTATGACTGTACAGGAGAAAACAGCAAACAACATTTCAAGACACACGCCACCCTGTCTACAGGACCCAGGAAAAGCATTCAGGGATCTCAATATCCTTCCCACATCCCACCAGAACTGTATTCCCCTTCTATGTTAGCTGTAAGCACACAGGAAGAGAAACACTCTAAAGGAGGGATATATGACAAGAGCTTAAAGTCTAGTGGAGAAAATATTTGAAATGCAGAAACAGCAGTCAAAAAGCAAAAAAGCAAGTGGTCCTCCGCACAGTTGCTACTGGCACTTCAAGCAAAAGATGTTTTTACCTCTGGTTCCTCTTTTGTCATTAAAAGGCATACAGGTAACATCCTTTTGGATGGTTTGATGCGCAAAATGACTCAGTAACTACTTAAAGATGTGTAACTGGGGTTGTGAATGAGCTGGAACTGCCGTCAATCATAGAGTTAATCATGGGAAGCACTGGCCAGAGCTGCTAACCTAGAAGCCAGTAAAACACCAGTAATAAACCAATACGATGGTTGAAAACTCATGCTCACGTTTCACACAACAGTCAAAAACACTGTGTGAAAATCTCCCACTTGAACATAAAGGGCTGAAGATTGTCAGTGCTTTTTCAAGCTAAGCAAAAAAAGTAAAAAGCTCAAAATGTACTTAAAGTACAATAAAACAGCTACTGCCCAGGCAACCTCCCTGCAGCAATTGAGAAGTTCCTGTGAACTAAGAAAACAGCAAGATGTTTTTCATGTGGTTTAAAGGATCACAATATCATCAGAGATCCGGGACACGTGCTAAGTGACAAGGGGACATTTCTTGGTAGTCATTTACTTTGTGCATTCTGCCATGACTATGTCTTAATCGCCATTGCTGAAAAGGATGCAGTCAGTGTCACAGGACTTTTCAGATCATTTAAGATATCATAAATCAGCTGCCTGCAAGGACAAACAAATCTTTTTGTCACTTACTTCCTGGACAAAACTTCCCGTATTTGCCTACAAAGGTGCAACAGAAGTTCAGGCATTAAGCAATGGCTACTTACAACCGAGCAGTAGCTTACGTGGCAAAACGGTCTTCTTTTGAACAAAAGAAAAAAAGATCCCCATTTACCTCATATCACACCCAAATTTCAATTATATGTGGTTCTTTGATGATGTTATGATGCTGCACAGCAATCTGAGCTGCTGCATGGCCCCAGTTTCATCTGCTGGGAACAACATAACTTTGTTTGCTCAACTCTGCAGATGGTGACAGAAGGTAACACTTTAGCTTAGTCTGCCTGGCAACAGCTTGTGTTCTTGACACAGCTGAAGTCCAGGCTTAGCAATTCTTTATCTCCCGCTTTCTGCACTAGGCAGTAATGAATTGAGGAAGTGACTGTAAAATAAGAAACTACTGGAGTGATAAGAGAAATTGCCTAGAAGCTGACTGGTTAAAAGTGAACTTGGCACTAGAAGTTTACTCAATATCGCCACACTATTGAAATGAAATACTACAAAAGAAAATTAACATGGAACAGATGAGAAGAACCATAAAGAGGACAAACACAGTAAAAGCTGAAAATGTGTCTGATGCACAGTTGTCCAAGCTGCTGCTTTAGTACACAGTATAGTGGCAAAGTAAAAAGAAACAAGAAGGAGCGTAATTTAGTGAGTAAATTCATGCCAGGATTGTGCTTGATAGGCAAGTATCGTAGTCGTCCAGTTTTTGTTACATCCGAGGGTTGGCAGTCCAGCAGCCCAGCAGAAACTGTGCGATGGGGCAAAGCGGACTGATCTTACTCATCCTCAGAGAGGCACAGACATCAAGTCTAGAAGATACGATGATGTATTCTAACATACTTCAAACCACAGGCAGGGACTTTCAGTCCCACAAGTTTACGCAGGTCCTGTGTTCTCCCACAGCAGCTCACCAGTGGTATCCTCTTGTCCTGCTTAACATGATGTCCAGGGGTCGAGAAGAGCCCTGGTCGTGCAAACTCCCTGGCAGAGGGCAGACGGGCTGGCTGGTGCACACTTGCCGGCTGAGGACAGCTAAGCGTTAAGGCTGCACACCCTGCCACTCACTCGCTCCAGGCTCCAGTATCGTGCTCTGCATACCCACAAATATAGACGCAGAGTGCCTTAAAGGGCACTGCCTGTATGACATGAAATCCCAGGCAAAAAGAAATTACAGGAAAGGCAAGGAGCAGGAACAGTTACAGAGCTGCTAGAGAAAAAGCAATCACACCATGGCAGACATCTAGAGAGCAGCAACAGCTTGGAGCGTGTGGTGTACAGTTGTGGGACCGGCCACCAGGACTGGGGTGCTGTGGCACAAGACCCCATTCAAGGGACACAGCTCTATACATACCGTCCGAGCCCGGCTGATCAGAGACCGGAGCAAATCCTTAATGCTGTTAGCTTTGTTTCTTTGGAAAATCACAGTGGCTTGAGTCTGGCCAGACACCGTGAGGAGCGGCGTCCCTGGCCACCCCAGCTCCAGCTCTGGAGGGTGCACATCAGACATGAGTGGAAAGTAGGTGCCAGACGTTAGTTCGGAGTTGAGGGAGGACCTGTCTCCAATGTCTGCATCGCCAGGGTCAGCCTCTTTGTCTTTCATTGCATTGGGATCCGGAAAGCTTTGGTTTCTCTGATGGCTCATATACTCCATGTCCAGGGTGGAAAGAAAAGGCAGCTCCCGTTCCTCAGCGATGGCACTCAGGTAGCCGCGTTCCCCCTGCTCAAGAAAGGCGTCTATGGCAAGCCTGGCTGTTTCACTGTGCTGGAGCACCAGTGGGGTGGGCTCCCTCCACCACGGCTTCTTCAGCTGCTCTAGGCGGCTCTTCAGTGGCCCAGACACCACTTGCTGGCCCCCATAGCTGCGGTGGAACTGGGGTCTCACCTCTACTGCTAGGTAGTTGAACATGACCGGAGCTGTTGATGCTAAGAAATGCCTCTCCAACTGGATTAGTCCTCTGTCCGACTTCAGGTCTTTTCTGGCCCTCTTGTGCTCCTAAGCTCCTCCCAACAGGTTCCTTCAGGACTCAGCATGAGCTCCACTCCTCCGCTTGGGAGTTAATCACCAGGTACAGCCTCCCACTCGGGGGGAGGAGCCGGCTTTCCCCAGCTCCCTCACTTGGCTTCCTCAGACACACACCTGATATGTGGTGCTTAGAGTATCCCTTTTGCAGGGGAAGAAGATCAGCTCTTCCAGCCACTCCTTCCCTTTCCTTGTAACTGATTCATGTACTGCCCTCCCCTTCCCTTCCGAGAGGTCCCCACCCTTGGCCGAGCAGGCTCTAACCTGTTTTGTCCCTCATTGTGCTCACAGTGGAAATGCAGATGCTGAAACTTGTTCCTGCTTGAAATTTGTTCCAAATCAAACATGCTTCTCAGTGTCAGTTATAATGAAATACAAATATCCCAAGTGGGTAATCAGACTTGGCCGAGAAACTTATTCATCCCTGAACCATAGCTAAGGCTCCTCCTAGCATTTCTTGGGAGCCCAGGCTCTGCTAGACTGGCACCCGGCAGAGAAGCCAAAACACCATCTTTCTCGGTATCACAGGGTCACAGCGTTTGTACGAAGCACAGCAAAAATTTTAGCACAGCTCATGTCTCTAGATACCACAGGCTATAAAAGCAACAGCTCATGTGGTCTTTCAGCATCTCCCTGGACATCCTTCAAGGAAGGGACATCCAAACTTAGGAGTCTGGTGCTACGTGAACGATGATACTGTCCACATGCTGTGTATTTCAGGGTTAACTCCAGCTTCCCAAAAGCATCATGGAGCTATTTTTGGAGAAACAATACAGGCAGACATTAATATGTGATTTAAACCGCCGCGTTAGGAACGCACCACCCAGAACACAATGCAGTACATGAAAAATTGTGCGCAGGAGGCACACAGGAGTCCCCAGACTGCAATGCGGACCTCCCCCACCTCATTCAGCTCACTTACCCTGGAGCTACTAAACTCCGCAGAGGCTAACCAGAGAATGAAGAACTGGCTGGATAGTTGATCTAATCAGCTAGCCTTTTATCTACAACTTACAAAACCCCTGTAGATTAAATTCATCCAGGCTAAATTAATTCATCTAAAAGCTAAATGTCTGCTCTCTAACAATCAAGGGGCTACGGGCAATGGAGAGAGACAGCCATGCCTAAGTGTGAACCAGCACATTCAGACACTAAGTCAGCTGGGATGAATCATGTCCCCAAGGGACTATCACTCTCCGTGGACTACAGATGGAGTGGGATGATTAGTTTAGATTAGCTGTCTAGTCTTTAGATCCCTGAAGTCAGAACGAACTCTTACTGGGACTGTGCAAACTGCAAGAACAGAAGCAAAGGTACATTTAATCAGAAAATTTAAGTTGCCTGCCAGAGCTGTGCTGCAATGCAGCAAGCAGGTGCAGAGTTAGCAGCTGTGGACAATAGATATGGGACAAAATTATAATAAAGCTGCTGGCATAGAAGTGTTACAGATGTAAATAAGTGTTAGAGCAGCTTAAAGAATAATATTAACTTAAAATGTGAGGTGAACAGCCAAACACAATGTAAGAAAGTTTGGGGAAAAAACAAAGGGAAGGGACTATAACATGATGGGCCTTTTTCTGGAGCTGCTTTGCCAAGGTGATAACGTCACCTTGGTGATAACATAAACGAAGGGTAACATCACCCTACTTTTTGCCTTCCTAAAGAGCTGAAAAGAGTGTGAATTTTAAAAAAGTCATCAAACGCATGTTTTCTGCCAGATAAACGACTACTGCTGATTTTGTAAAGTAAAGGGATTTCCACTGTCTCCAGCTGGTGTTTGGTAATGATCTACTCTCCCTTGAGTAATTTCTCATGGACCTCAGCACATGAAAGCACATACGACCTAAACATCTCCAGCCAAGCTTGCCAAGCTGGGCTTCTTCAGTGTTGGTAGGGAGAGGCAGAGATTTCTAGGGAGTCAGTTACCTCACCCTGCAGCAGACATCTGAAACAGGTCAGATGAAATGTGCCATGAGAGCACTTACCTCTCTCCACTGAGCAGAAGGAGAGCTCAGGCTGCCAAAGTCAGTGACAGAGGTTTACCATGCAGACATCTAAAATTAGAGGAGCGGTATCCTGTCCCTGCTGTCTGGCAAAGAGATAAGTGTCTGTAATTGGCACTCCACAGACTGATTGGCCAACACAGGATGTGGGAATCACATCAGCCAATTTTTGCCAGCTAAAAGCAAGGATCTTACGTGGAAATGTTGTCTACACACCTTCTGCAATTAACAGAGAAAGACAAGGGGAAAATTCCCTCTGGCTAAACACACACACCAAGTCCCACTTCCAAGTCAATGTCCCTAGGCAGCTCTACTCTGGCTGATACCTGAGCTCAGTCAGGATCCAAGCATTAGGCAATACTTCATTCTTGTGTCCCACTACAGATGTTCTTGGAGCTCACCAAACACAAACACCTTGCCTGGGCTTTCCACAAAATGTACCTGCTGCTTCCTCTTCAAGGAGGGAATGGAAGGGAGCCTGCCAACTTGGCAGGCATGATAGTACAGTTCTTGGAGAGCACTCACCCGGGAACACGAGAAGCCAGATTTGCTTTTCCCCCCCTCTTTATTTCAGACTGAAATCCACATCTTCCACGACAAAACATCATGGTGTTCAAACACACTTATCTATAGGCATTTCTGGAAGGCATCTGCATAGCAATGTTCCACTGTGCAGAATTCACTGGCCAGATGTAAACAGCAAGCGCAGCTAGATGAGAAAAGTCCAAATTTTAGGTACTGCACTGAGATCTGTGTCGGCACTGAACTCACAGACAGAGCAGTGCAAAGTCAAGTCTCCCAGTTTTTTGTCTGAGGTTCCTGACCATGGCATTACAGAATCATTCTTCTAAACACAAGTGGCAGCACACAAATTCCTTGTTTCATTTTTTCCATTCGCATCTTAAGACTCTTCCAAATCAGGGGAGAGACAGCTTTGCACCCGCTCAGCCGAAGGAGGGCACTGGACACCCGATGCCAGCTATAGGCCAAATGATCTAACCGCTAGTGACGGCAGGGAAGGTAGACAACCCTACTTTCTCCACTGGCTCCCTGCTCACTGTGTGCCTAGCGTATAGGTTCTTTCCCGTTGCCTCTCTGAGGCCCCCACCACCCACATGCCATGCAGGGAAGCCAACGTGTGGCCATGGAGTCACTCTGGTGGCCCTGCGAGGTCCAGCCCTGAGCTGCTCAGGGTGCTGATTCAGAGCTGTCATGAGAAGGACCACAGTGTGCCTCTTCCCGAGGCTGCTGCCCTGTACATGTGAAAAAGTACTTTCAGACACCTTTTCCTTCTCTCCTTCCAAAGGAAATACACAGAAATTGTAACATCAATGGGTCTAGTTACCAGCAGGAAGAGGGTATGAAGGGAAGGATGTGGGACAATGAGCAAATCCTTGTAAGATACATGGCTTTGACAGGATGTGGAGCAGCCCAGGAGGCTGGTAGGTGGGATGAGGAATGAATGAGCCCAGCTCATTCTTTTAGTCGCTGACGTAATCGTTAATGAAGGCTTTGCATGTGCAAGACTCCTTGCTTCCTAAATAAGCAGGAAGGAGCTCTTACCTCCTGGGAGAGCTGCAGTAGCACACCGACACCAACAAGATCCAGCCTCAGCAACATGTTGCAGGGTCCTCCTACATGAGCATACCTGCACAAGACAATAAGAACAGGACAGTAGATATTTCTGGTTCCTGCACTTGCGTGCAGGAAATCGTTTACACTAGTCTGCCCCAAGTCCCTCAAGCAGATCTGTCGCTACTTGACCTAAACTCCCTGGCTGCTCCCAGCACATCACATCTGGAGCAGCCACTGAAATGTAACAGCAGAAGGTGGAATCATGCTCGTGTGAGCTCCTGCTCTGCAGTCCAAGTGGAAGGATGAGGCCCAACATCTCTTCTGTCCCACAAATGAGCAGAGCAAGCTGTTAAGCAGGTTGAATGACTGTAAGCAAAACAAGGACTCCCTCAACATGTTCAGCAACTTCAGGAAGAACACATGTAGGATGCACAGGACAGCCCTAAACACCTGAAGAAGGGGCAGCAATGAAAAAAAAGCTCACCAGAGGCATCTGGGAAGGATCACGAGACTATTAACATGCAACTGCTCCATCATAGTGCAGGAGGCCAGGCAGCCCACAGCACCAGTGGGTGATACTCCCTTTGCAGGCAGAGAAGAGAGGTGGATACTTCACAAGCACAGCAATTGCCTAGGCAGCAGAGCCTACCACTCACTCATGTTAAGCTTCAGGGTCTTTCCTATGTCCTTGCCAACTTTCCCAGGCTCCTGTGTAAGCTTCTGCACTCTCCTTGACTTCGCAGACCTTCAGGAAAAGACAGATAGTGCTAAGGGCCAGGCTGTGCAGACACAATATGCCCAAAAGATGGAGATACTGCTCCCAAGGCATGCTGCAGAGTGGTAGAAGTACCATCACCCAGACTGCTGGAAGAGGTGTTGATCTAGCCTTAGGACACCAAGGGCCCAGTCAAGCCTTATGCAGCACTGTTTAGCAGAAAGAATGGGGCACAGGTTTATCACAGTCTCTTGTAGAGAATAGAGCAAAAAAGTCTCGGTAAGAGTTTATTATACAAGACGACAACAGACATCAGACAAAGTGGGCCAAATGTGAAGAGGCAGGAGGGAGGGCAGGAGCCTATACAGGGGGGGTGTCTACTAAGAAATTAGCTGCCACCAGCATCATCAAAAAACCCCCATGTACTAGGCTAAGACGACAACCAAACGTCTGCACTGGAGCCCGAGAAGCTGGAGAACGTCACAACAGATGACCGCTGTATTTGTGGCACAACTCTATTAGCAGAAGAGTTAGAAAGATACTCAGTAATTTCTAGGTAGTAACATAAACTTTTATGACTCCCAACACTGGTATTTTCACCTTCCTGGAAGAAAGCACACACAGTCCAGTTTTGGAATTGTTCAGCATACCTGTAGAGGGGATCAGCAAACTTCTCCAAATGCTCAAGCAGTACTTCAGCACATCTCTGGGATGCAGACAACCTTTGCTACATGCTCAGGATTAAATTGGTACCACAGAAATGCTACAAGTAGACTGCACCAGGTCTATTTTGATTTGAATTTCTGAAGGAAGACCTCCTCTGCAGGGTTTTGGAAGCAGGAGAGTGTGGAAAAATATGAGATAGGGTCACAAGTTATGGTATGGTATCCCACTGCTCTTCAAAGTGGTGTCATGCAGTGGCATACATCACAGGGACCATGATGGCAGAACCAGTCACCATCCCCTCCCAGCTGATGCTTACCCTCCCACGGCTTTGCTATTCTTCAGCTACTCTACATTCATCTAATTCAAAGCTCTGATGGAAAAAATTGCTCTTAAGTCAGTCTCCAGTTTCTGCTTACCTTATTTGCCAAGCCAAAGGCAGGGTAAGTGAGACAGGTCAGTGGTTAAGTCCAACTGCTATGTCAGGAGTGGCAATTCTGACCCGAGGGCTTGGTGTGGCAGCAGCACAACTGAAAACTTCACTTTGTGGAAGATGAGGATAGGAGTCAGAAATCTGGGAAGTGGTAACTGCACTTTAACAGGGCTTAGGCACCTGGACAGTACAGGAAATGTGGAGATCATCAAGGATGCCTCTGCTCTTAGCACTTTAGCTGTTTAAAGAAGCAGGGAAAAAACGTTAGCTATAAATACCAAAAAGCAGTGTGAACACAGAAGCTGAGATGACACAGAAAAACATTTAATCACCTAAAATACAGAGTAGGCATCAAAGTGTATCAGATGACCCCCCCCGACTCCAAAATGTCTCAGAATATCAGTCTGAAACAAGAGACTTCCCAAGTTTGACCCTGTGGGCAAAACATGCACCTACTCTCCCACTGGTGCAAAACAGCAGAGAAGGAAGGGAAACCATTGAGCGTTGGCCCTTCTTTTCTGCTCACAGAAACAAGAAAGCCAAGATCTAGCTGAAATAATAAGTGCTTCTTAGTGGCTCATGTCTCTTGATTTTAAGACATCTGGGAAAGTTCGGGGAACAAGTCCTTTGGAATAATATGCAATGCCCAAATTCCGTATATGAGATAGGAGATCAGGTTGGATGACAAAGTGCTCAACATGGCTCCTTCCAGAAGAAATGCCCGTGCATATATTCACTTAAAATACAGTAAGTATCCCCAAGCCAATGCTCTGAGACCACTTTCAAAAAGCCCAGCAGCATAAACAAAGAACCGTCCATAAGCAAAATACCTTCAATCATTCCCACTGCAAAACCTCAAAAATGGGAGAAGATGGGCTTTACAATGTTTGGTTAAAAAAACCCACATTCTGCTGCACTTGAAGCAGTACTATACATAGGAATCACTTTTAACTGCTAATCATGGCTGCTGTAATGCTTGCAAGGTGCAGATTTTGCTACTGGAAATGTTTTCTTTCTTTCTCTCTTCTCTCGTTCTCTCTTAACTCTGAATTCTGGTTGTAGAGATGTCCTTAGGTAAGATACTAGCAACAGCATGTTTCTAGCCTATTGGCATGCACCTCTCAAGAGGGGTCATATTCTACATCCAAATCCTGTCTCCAGGTAACTAATGGCTGGGAAGCAGAGTCTTCTCTTGTCCTGTGTAGCCTCCAGTGTATTTTTCCTTTCTAACAAATTAACGTTTTAATTCATAGACAGTTTCTGCCTTATTCTCTTAACAAGCCCCACACGCTTCTGTCCAAAACACACCCTGACTGCTGGCTCAGCTCTCTAACAGTGGGGTGGTTGAAGGCATTTTATGGAACAAGCAGAGCGCCATGATTATAGGTCTTTATTCTCATATTAATAAAAAGTGCAAAAGCAGATGCCAATGACCACAATCTGGCACCATGATTTCTGGAGCCTCCTGCCCATAAACATAGGAAAGTGTTCAATTTTGACCACATGGCTGTCCCATATTCAGACTACAAAAGGTATTGTCATCTCCAGACTAGTGGTCCCATGAATTCTACTAGCTTGCTGCCTTCACAGCATCAGCACCTCAGACACTAGACAACCTCTGACCTGTGCGCAGCACCAGGTTGGATGGTGGTGTACTCCCAGTCCAGTGTTCCCATGGCATGGATAACATGAGTTCAGGTTTAAATTACATAGCAGGAAAGGGGTTAAAGTTTAAATGACTGTTTTGTATATGAATTAATGTATGTAGCTTTGAGCCAAAATATCTACCATTAATTTTTCCACCTATTTCAGGAGCAGTAAGATACACAAAGTAAAGTTTATTTTGGTACTTGGTATACTTCACTCTCATTAAAAATAAATTAATCAGCAAATTCCTACACAGCTCAGCCTTCTTTTATGTAAATACAACCCAGCTGTAATGAATTACAAGGTGTTATTATCTCACACACACTGTATAATACTTCACACATAAGAGGTTTCTCTGCTTAGCTCAGCTTTCAACAAAAGCATCTTAAATAAACTGCAAGCAAGTTGTTTGGTCTGTAATGTTTTCACAGAGAAGGGATACACCTCACACATAGAGGGTTTCTTTACATGACTCATTTTATAACAAGTTAAACTGAGGAAGTTCGCCTTGGAAAAAAAATAACAAAATGCCTTTTTTATACACAGAAGGCTCCCTAAGAGAAGATTAAAAAAAAAAATGCAAGCCAGTGTTTGGGAGCCTATATTCTGCATCCCACTGCTCTTTACACAGAGAAGGGATGTCAAATATTCCCCAAAATACACAACATGAAGAAAGCAACTTCAGAAGGAAGAACGGTCACAGGCCAGGCACAGTCACACTTTCACCAGATTAAGGATTCACAGATTAAGGATTATCATCTTCGACTGTTGTTTATTAGTTTTATTAGGAATAAGTCCTGATATTATAGGGCTATTTCTTATCAAAAGTGCACACGGCACAGAAAACACATACACATCAATTTTACCCAGACTGACATTTATTATTGACTTGGATTTTAGACAGGAGAGAAATAAAAACTGTTTTTGTCACTGACCTGGAAATAGCCTGGTGAACCATCCACCTACGCAGTACACCTCAGCCTCTGCTGATTTAATCACTGGAGCTCTTGCTCCCGTAATTACTATGTTGGCGTAATTTGCCTGCACAGCCATATAAAGTTTTCACTGGGGTTGACAAGGTCTTGTTAAAAAGCCCAGGACCACTGCTTTGGGGTAGCATAGTCCTGTCCTATTAAGAGCCATGGAAAGAAACAGGGATGTTCTTTTCATAGAGAAATTCTTAGACCACAACTCTAAAAAAGAATACGGAAAAATCAGCAAGGCAGACTGAAATACCAAGTACTCTGAGGCAGCTTTTAGTGACAGCCATGTGTTGGACTTTATTCTCATTAAGATGGCTAGAGTCATAGAGGATTGCTGGGGATTGTGCATTATTCTTTGCATCCTCCTACCCTTGTGCAACAAAGCAGGGAGTTCCTAAAAAGGATTTTCACAGAAAACCCTTCAGAATCTGTTAAAGCAATTCTTAACTCCACTAAAACAAAAATGGACCATTCCATCTTGATATCAGGCTTTTAAAATACATTAACATCTAATATGCAAAACTCAGATTTGCATTCACAATGATTCAGTGAGCAGAGGAACACCGTTGTGTCTCTATGCAGCAGCTCTGCAAATGAGGCAAAGGACAGAAATGTCTTCTTGAGATAACTCTAAGTCATGGTAAAATATCTGGTTTCCTAAAAACAGAAGGCAGGTCTTTCAGTTTGTCAGCAAGGACCACTCAGTGCCATAAAAAGGACAGAGGTTCTCAAACCAACTACCATTTATTTGCAGGTGAATATTCAGAAGAGTATGGCTGTCCAATTTGCTACTGAGTCACCACGGATAGGATATCTAATTAAATATTTTCTTTTCAACAGCAGATTTTCCTTCCTGACTCCACAGCCTCAGCCCAGTTCAATTTCAGGCATGCTTCCCAAGCTGATCTGACAAATTGATAGAAATGTCAGGCGCCGGCGCTCTCACAGTCCTTCGTCATTGTAAACAGGGGAAAGGGGCTTGAGGATGCTGCGGGCATTGCTTTCCACGAGTGGCCGCCAGCTCACCTCGCCCGTCAGCAGCAGGTCCTCCCCGCTCAGCGCATCCAGGTGCTGCACCTGCAAGGACAGGACGTTAGTGCAAGGTGTCCCATCACCCATTCAAGTTCCTCAAGAGCTACGCAAACACGTTGCTTTCCAGAAAGAAAGCAGAACAGGGGGATTTTAGCATACTTTGCCATTTGTGTGAGGTAGACCTAAAAAGATAATTTATGACTGCTTAAGCGTCATGGAAAGGCTAGGAGATAAGTATCTGCAGATCCATTGGAGTTAACTGCACAAGGTCTTCTACTAACACCTTAGCTAATGCTTCCTCCAAAAGTTTGGCAACAGGACAAAGAAGAGCCACGCAAAGCTAACATGAGTCATTTTATCTTCCCTGCAGTTAATTCAGATGACACACTGCTAGTACCATCATCTACATGGAATGCTCTCACAAAAGCGGTTTCACATAGACCAAGGCTTTTCACTATAGAAAAAAAGCCTGACCAGCAGGGAACACCTGAGGTTTATAGTATAAAAGCACTTGAGCTGGAGGAGATGAACATGGAATGAACACTCATTCTCGCAATACAAGAAATACTTGGGATCAAATGAAATTTTAAGGTGCAATGTAAGCAAAATAAAAAAACTCTTGTCACACAACATAGGGTTAACTTGCCAACAGTCAACTTGTAGGACACTGTAAAGGGGAGGGGGGGAAGAGAAAAGTCCGTCAAGGGTCTGTAAAAGACAAAACCACCACCTCTGGCTCGGGAAGTCTGTGAACGCAGATTGCTAGGAGAGTTGACCAGGGAAATAGTACACATGCTTGCCCTGTTACTATATTCTTCTCTGGCATCCACTAATAGCCACTGTTAAAGACAGGATCAGCAAGAAATTGTGGGAAAGACCTTGTACACAATGCATACTGGAAACAAAAGATAATTTGACAAGGAGTTTCTCAACAGAGGAAAGAATACACCAATGGCCACAGAAGGTCAGACCGAAGAGCTGCCCAAGCACAATATCCTGTTTCTGAGAGTCATCAACAGCAGATTCCCCAGGAGGAGTTAAGTACAACGCATACATACAATGCTATTTTCCTCGTTTATTTTTCCTCCCTCTCAAAATTTGTTAGTTCGGGGATTTTGAGCCTGAAGTGGTCGTTGTGGATTTAATAGCCCTAGAGAGACTTCTCTTCCATAAACCTCGTCAGTGGCTTTGGAACCCACGTGCAATTGTAGCACCCCAAACAACCTGTGGCAATGTTATGTCCCCACGTTTTTGCATCAGTGAACAGCCTTTCCTTGCTCACCTTTCATATGCCTTCAAGATTTCTCAGAGCTATCTCATATTCTTTCTCAGCTGTTTTTCAGGCAGGGGATCCTACTCATTGCCAATAAAGGAGCTGTTTCCTGTCATCCTTACCGCT
>NW_009190161.1:38111-39748 GCF_000690835.1 Fulmarus glacialis
GTTTGGTTTTTATCTTTCTTGATGGTCAGAACCCAAACCATACACATTATTCAAGATCACAAGAGTACCATGGATTTAAAAAGTGGCGTGGCAACACTATTTTATTCTCTATTCCTTCCTTAGTAGTTCTGAGCATTTCTTTTACTTTTTTTAAACACTACAAAGAACTGAGCTGACATTTTGATAATACAATTATAATTTCAAAGATTCATTCCTGTGTGGTAACAGACAGTTTAGAGCTCATCAATATATATGTAAACCTGGGACTGTTTTTCTCAAGTGCACCACTTTAGAGTTGCCTACAGGAATGACCTGTCTTCACAGAAGCTGTGCTGATTCTTCCCCAATTTATCTGCCACATTTATTTGTGTCATCACTGTTTCCTATTCAACTGCTGATAGCTTCTCTCCTATCCTTTGCTTGAATATACAGAAGTGCAACAAATTCCCCACTTGGCAGCAAATTGTCCCAAATTACATACTTTTTATATGTGTTTGCTCCCTGCCAATCTTCAGCTTTAAACTTTCCTACAGCCTCACGGATGTTAAGCATCAGCAACCTTAAGCATTAAATTAAGTCTGTCCCTCCTGAGAAGCCCTCTAGCATTCCAAAAGTGTCCTCAGTCCCTTACAAAGTTCAGCCCTTTACTTCCCATACATTTTCTCAGACACACACTGAAATACTGTCTCTCCAAATCTCTATCTGGTCCTGAACATAGTATTGGAAACATTACAGAGAATGCTGTTGTGGAGGTTCTGGTTTTCAATTCCCTGTCCAACAAGCCTACACTCTTCCTCCAGAACCTCTCTCACCCCTTTTCTGTCTTTGGTACCCCCCGGGACTATATCCTACCAACATTTCCTAGAAACCTGGTTCACAAACCTCCTAAGGGTTGAGAGGACAAACACTACTTAATATAGTTTCCTCCAGGTAATAACTGAAAGAAACAGAAATAATTCTGGAAAACAAAACCTTTTACTTCTCTCCCACAAAGATCATCAGGAGACTTTCAAGCTCTGTGTGGTATTTCATCACGAAGAGGATCTCAACTCTGCAACATCAATTATAATTCTACAACAAGTTGCAGCCCATTTCTGACACATTTTGTCAAGCCCCTCCATAGCATAGGTCCAGAAAATGATGAGCAGGATTGCTTTCAATGTTCCATGAATTTCTCTGCAGCCATTTTTCATGAAACTGCAATAAGTATCCGCCAGTTCTTATATTTTTACCTTTTTCTCCTTAAAAATAATCACTGAATATAAAAATCAGTTATATTTATACGGAGAACTGAGCTACATAGTATGCAAGCAATAAAAATAAATATTTAATATTCTAAACAAGAGAATGACAGTAAGTAATTCGCGCTATGAGCTGTAGTGTACCTGTTTGCGCACATATTCTACAAGTAACTCCAGATGCCGAGGGTCCTCACAGTTCCTGTTAAAAAGGTTTCTCCAAAGAGCTGCTGCCAGAACATGATCATCAGACAAGATTCCCTAAAGGAAGTACAGAGGGGCATTAAAAACTGCACATGAAGAGTGTCTGAATACAAGACAACCGCTTGGCAACTGACAATATTAGCTGTCTCAAAGCCCACAGCCGCTATGGACTGTACATATGAAAAGGCATCAACA
>NW_009190161.1:39779-58325 GCF_000690835.1 Fulmarus glacialis
GAATGGAAAAACAACCCTGGACTTAAATTAATTTACAGAGCAGCCTGTAACAAATATTCTGGCAAGTTAATTTGGGAAAAAACTGGGTCAGGGTATTCTTAATGTAGAAGCCGATAATTGCATTTCTATGTTATGAAATCTTTACCATAAAAATTTTGGCCTTACAGAGAAGACAGCACCACCTCACAGAATTGTGTAAAGGCCATGACACTTGGAAAAGCAAAATATAGGATATTTAATACAATGTTGCAGAAACGTAGTCAGGACTTTGCTATTTTGCTTTGCTTTTCTATTTTTCATTCTAAATGAGAGACAACTCCTCCTCATCAAGAACTATCTAGATTTTTCCAGTTAAATCTAATATTAAATTTGGCTTATACAAGAATCACATCCATGAGCACTTTTTGTCTAAATTCGCTCCCACTTTTATTGTCTTTTTTTAGATTATGTGGCATTATCACCATAGTCTCATAACTCCTGTCTTCTGCAGACACATTTGCCAAAGGCAATAGAGGACTTCAAAATATTCAGCTAAAAATAAAAAAGGTCAACGTTTGTCTTTAATTTAACTAGGCATTTTGTTTCCAAAAAAAGTGTCAACAAAAAGAGAAAAGAAAAAAAAAAAGACAGACAGACACAGGCTGACACATCCTGGCTATACTTAAAACTAGATTAAAGACTTGCATGCGTAACACTGCCCACAACTCTATGAAGTTTACTTTTACAAGACATTAATAATGCAAATCATCATGCAAAAAATAATATCAACATGCGAATAAGAAGAGCATCTGAAGAGCAAACCCAACAGAGCAAAAAAATAACCACCGAAAGAGATGATGTAATTATATTTTCTTCTTTAAAGGCCTGCAGACACTTGTGCACAGTGGTGCTTTTGTCTCCCCATATTATTAGATACTTCCTATAAATACCCTCTCACACAGACTCCCTATAAATACTCTCTTTGCTTTCAAAGTACAGCTGAGTACAATGGGATTCAGAGGGAGGAAATTAATTATTGATGGTCAAGCAGTGACGGTGAAGCAGTACAAAGAATATCCCTCCTTCCATGTCCCATGGTTTATATCAATATGCTGTGTGCTTTCTTTTTTCTTAAAAGCACTTTAAATCAAGGCATGAGATGATCGCAATAACTAAGAAGTCTGCTTCCATAACGTAACATTTCTCCAAAGATATGTATGGCATATGTTTTACTCATCTGGAGTATTCTGTGTTCATATATTAGATGGTCTTATTTGTTCTTGCACATTCTCTGAAAACATCCTTCTTACCTCATCATATCCAAATAGAGCTGCATAGAAATTTTCTACCATACTTCTCAAATCTTCCTTTAGAACAACAGAATTAATCTGAAAAATAAACCAGAAAACCATCTGTATGGGCTCTAAAGAGGAGGTGATGAGAAAATATCAGTTTCACTCTGAGTAGGCAAAGAAGAAACAGTGCCTTGGCCCACATAGGTAAGGATTTGGCTGTAAGTAACGATGTTAGTGCAGTCAAACATTTTAGAACAACATGCAATACAGCTCCGTTAATTCTGTACACAAATGAAAGTTAGTGTTACTCAGAATATATGAATGGCAGAAAAATCCTCAGCCAACAACACTGACATATAGCTACATGAGCAGAGAAAAAAATGCAGCTGGGGAAAGACTGAAGGCAAGGCTGTCCTTTCAGTTGCAGCATAGGCTAAGATAATGAGTCTTCATCATCAGTATTTTAACTATTAGGCAGGTTTTCCAGACCTTGATTCACTCACACAGGTCTTTTAGAAACATGAAGGTTTTTCAACTTTTTTTCTAAAGCATGGACTCCAGAGCTCAATGTGCTATTCCAGTAAAAGTACTGTAATGCTAAAGATAGAGGCAACATCCCTACCACTACTCCTTACTTACTTGTCAATATTGACTTTCTCATTCAGGAATCACATGAATTCTGTTTCTACAGCATCTCACTAGAAGCTCAGACTTACTACTTTTTGACTATGACTAAATTTCTTTCAGAGTTTGTGATGATCCAGCTACTTGCCCCTATGCTGTAAGTGTGACTCAGTCCAGGTTTCACAGTGACTTTTAACTAAATTTAACAGTTGCTTAAGTATTTGCTGGTTTGGCCTAAGCCACCCGTTGGCTTGCAGAACTGACCCCATGTGAGCTTAAGACGGAACCAAGAGAGATCAACTGCTAGTTCCAGAGTGATGGCTGAAATACCTCACGTGCATCTCCCTCATACAAACTGTCTATTCCTCTTGCCTGTACTTTTTACTTTTATCGACAAAATGATTTAATAAGTAGTTGTTCTCCTGACGGCTAAGCTACACTTCAATTGGTAGAGCTTCTTCTTTGTATTGACTCTCATGAGAGATCTAAGAGATACTAAGCATTTCTTTTCTACAGGTCTCACATACAACGTAAGTATAAATGACAAGGATCATTATCTTCATACCTACAGGCTAGCAGAACACTTATGTATGAGACTGCATCTTGGAGACAGGTTTTACAAAAAAAGAAACTGCAAACAGGAACACAGGGTAGGACATCAGTTCTACTATGGAATAAGCACTGCTGACTTTGACGTACAGCTTATCATAAGGCTAAAGAAAAGCTGTGAAAACTCACATATCTAAAATCTTCATACTTATGACAATGTGAACCACATGTCCTAAACATTTTCTTAGTATCTTTAAGAGTACTCACCTTGGTAATTATGCAACAGCTTTTCTATAAAAATATGAGTTAGTTTTTGCCATGCTAGCAAATCTCCAGTTCAAATATTCTTCCATTAGACCACTATCTTTTTTCATCTGTTGATTTTTACAGAAATGCATATAGTGCAAACACAAGGAAAATTCCTTTTATGTCAGTTACTCATATTTTTCCATTAATATAAACTATTAAAATTCATGCAGATATTTTATAGGCTATCAAGATTTGGAAACTGGTTATTACTGAATGTTTAAAAAAAGAACTAAACATAAGAAATCAGAGGGTTAAATGATGACTGCAACTTCTGTAATGACTTAATTAAATTTTTATTGAGTACATAAACTATGATGTCATTTCTACCCAACCATGATCAACTTTCTATGCATGTCAGAGATCGTGGTTTTTCTCAATAGAACATACTTCTAAATAAGCTGCACTTCTACAGCTCTAATAAGGGGGAGCAGGTCTCATGTAACACACTCAATAAATTATCCTTCCATTTTAAACAAACAAATTCCATGAGTTATTATATATTTGCCACGCACTTTTTATGACATAATAAAAATGTTACCTCAAGGATTACTTAACACATACTACAAATGTTACAGCAGGCAACTGCAAGGGGCAAAGAAAACAAATAGTCCCATTACAGAGACAAGTCCTGGACTATACATCCCTAGGGAAGCAGCCTTCTATACTAAAAACAAAGAGCAGCAGCTTTAAGTTAGCAAGAAATAGATTGATGAAGGAGATAACCAAGTTAAACAAACACGACAATAAATACATCTTAAAAGACAAACAGTTTAAAATATAAAATATGACTTCGGGGATGGAGCAGTATCTTAGGCAATAAAATTACATTTAAAGGAATATTACAGTTTCTGAAGAATACAGCTGGCACTGGTTAAGTACAAACATTGCAGGAAAAAATCCTTCTTTATAAAACAAAAAAAATGAGTAAATCCAAATCAGCGCTTGTTGGAAACGCTTCCTCTTTTTAAGCTTGTACATGTTCTTACCACTGGCAAGTTTCATGATCTGGTTGGTCATGATTCTGCTGACTCTTCCACAGTTTGTTATTAAAAAGAAAAACTGCTAGACAATTCCAAGTGAGTAATTGCTAATAACAAGAAAAAAATCAGTAACATCTGGAGCTCTTCTAGGGACTTAGCCCCTTTGCCTTCTTTGGAACAACCCATTGCAGAGCTGTCACCAGAATAAATTTATATACCATCGCCTAAATTGACACACAGAACTACCTTAGTTCAAAACAAGGAATACATTTTTGGTGCATCTCTCACATTTACGAGACCTTTAAAGAAAGGAAATGTACACCTAATGCGTGCACCTAATGTAACATCTTCCTACTACATGTCACAACTTTTCACTGAAAGACTCCATGATCCCACATTCTGCCTGCAAGACAACTACAGCATACGACTACTGCATTTTCGTTATATATTGTAGTAAGAAACCCTCATCTTCAGCCTCAACAAGTTCAATACGCATCATTCAACAGCCAACTGGTGAGGCTTACTACTATATTAGACAATTTACAATATCAAGTCTCAGTTAAGGTTTTGTATTCTAACAAAATTTCTAGGAAAGTAAGAGCACGCTGCTTTATTGTATATGCTGGACATGTATGAAAATATCTTAGGTATGGGCACAGTTTCTAAAGTGAAAGCTGCTATAGGATTAGACCATATTAACGTCTTTTGTTGGATCGAGAGCATTCCTTCTAATGAATCTCCCTCATCACCACTTACCATGTGTTGGTTTACACTGCAGAGAAGTCTCAGCTTGCACAAACTGGAAAACGTGCTCTAATGCATTCTACCTGATAAGAGGCATTCAGCCCATGGGATCAGCCTACAACCAGCACAAAGTAAAGACCATTCCCGTGGAGCAGGGACGCGGGATCATCAACTGTTTCACTCAACAAATGTGTTTCTGTCAGACCACACTAAATACTGGTGTAGACATAGCTGTGATGTCCACAGGCTACACTATTTGAAAGCACTTCAACAGGAGTTTCTTTCTGTTACGGCTTTTGCTAGCATGTATTGCACCCTTAAGCTACTTTAACACATTAATCCATCCATAGACTATAAAGCCAGAACGGACACTTCTAACTGCACCTTCTACAAGCGCTAGTCATTGAATTTCATGCAGCAATTCCTCTCTTTAAGCTGTAAGTTATGGTTGAGCTAGATTTTTTTATGAAGAGATTTCGGCCAGAAGAAATGATTAGATCATAGAACCTGACCCTTTGCATATCACAGACCATTACATTTCACTGAGTTCCCTCTGTACTAAGCTCAGTAAGTTGTGTTTGGCTAAAGCGTATCACCCTCACAGTTGAACATGTGTATCTCATTTCATATTTGAATTTTCTGGCTTAAGTTTCCACCCCCTCATTCTCATTATACCATTCCTGCTAGAATAAAAAGCCTCTTCTGTACCATGTATTACAATGTATTTGCTCCTGTACCTGTGCACAGTAGATATTTCAGCATAGTCATCTTTTCAAACTAAGACTAGGTTCTTCAAGGTAATGTTTACACTACGTGCACTGATATAGTACATCATAGTGCATTCCTGGACTGGTCAAAGTTGTAATAGCAAAGTAGTGTTTTATGCTGATACAGTAAAAATTAATCCATCTCTTACGCAAAACAAGTTACACAGGTATGAGTACACTTTTGTTGTTATGACTGAGTCTACTCCAGAGCCTTCTGTTAGCCACACTGCCATAAACATCAATGGACTTCTGTTGATGTTTTTGATTACTGGAGCATTCAATATCAGCAGAAGTTCCTGAAGGAGACACAGGACAAATCTTTCATGATAAAAAATGTCACTCCTCAAAAGTTTAGGCTTTTTTATGCACCTTCTCTCAAGTTGCATTTGGAAAGAATGACTTATAATACATAGTTTACATTAGTTATAAATAATATATAACCACATATAGTTATATAGTTATATATGGGCTTTTAAAGTATTTGCTGCCCTTTTAATAAACGCACATGACATTGAATGGGAAAACCTGCATACAGCCCTTTTATTTCCTCCAATAACAAAACCATTACTTGGAGGACAGTAATTTTGAAAATGACTGAGACTGTAGCTAGGATCAAAAAGATTAAATTAATAAAACAGATTAAAAATATCTCTGTAGCAAGGGGCCAAAAAGGCCAGTTCCTTCAGGCAATCTCACATAGTTGTGAAATGACAAAGATATTGCAGAAATTACTTTTCCAATCTCCATTTTTTGAGTCTTTTATTAACCACATTGTTACTTTGTCTGCAAACAAGCTTACTGGCTTGTAATTAGCTACAGCTGTGAGTCCCTATATACTTTAAAATATTAACTTTTCTGATAAATTCTCTAATTTTCTAGTTAAAAGTAAGTAATTTTGTAATGCACCCCAGTAGATAATTAACTTCAGAGAATAGCCTTTAAAGCC
The DNA here is from genome assembly GCF_000690835.1 of Fulmarus glacialis. Classification (NCBI taxonomy): domain Eukaryota; kingdom Metazoa; phylum Chordata; class Aves; order Procellariiformes; family Procellariidae; genus Fulmarus; species Fulmarus glacialis. Next base: position 45,973 of record NW_009190161.1, read on the forward strand.
TTCTTCAATGTTCAGTGACAACCTACTTCAATACTGTATTAACCTAGACAAAAGCTAAATGTTAGATTGTATCAGAACCAGTTCCAGCCAAAATCTTAAATCCATAAAAACAACACGTTAATGGAAAAAGACTTTTGCATGCTCTGCTACCTTCATAACAATTGCATAATCATCAATAACACTCCTTAGAGCATGTTTATTTCAAGCAGACATGGAAAAACAAGTTATACAACATTATCTACATATTTCAGCAAAAACAGATGGTCGCCCCTAGCTGTCTAGTATCAGGAAAATGAGGTATGTTTCTATCTTGCAGCCTATTAATTTGGAAACTCTGCCATGGTAACAGTTAAAGATGCAGAGAAGATCACAGTACAATCCTAACTGTATTAAATATATGGGGGCTTATTCCAAATTCCTTTTTCTCTGCAGTACGTGGCTGGCAGAGCTCATTGACAGCCTCTCAAGAGAAAGATCAGGGAAAAGAGGTCCAATTGCTGTGCTCTCTGTCTCGTCGTGCTGATTCTCTGTAAGGGCGAGCAGTTGTAGAGAGTTCTTCCTGTGATGCCTCTTTTAAAAAACTACTTGCTAAAAGCCTAAAACTGATCATGAACACGTTTCTGAACACACCAGAAACAAGAATTCAGTCTGATAAACTGAAAGGAAGTTACATAACCAAGTTTAAAAGAGGCACTTGGAGAAGACAGTAGTAAAGGCAAATAAATTATTAAGGTAGATGAGCACTTACAGAGATCCCGTAAAACTCGATCTCTTTACTGAGACAAACCTCAGTAACCGTCAGAGTCACACACAAGAAACACTGTACTGGATCAGACCAAGGGTCCACCTAACATGGTACCTTGCCTTCAACCGTAGCCAGATACACTGAGAAAAGTAAAAATACTACAAGCTGATATATGCTTCCTCCAAGTATTCTCCCAAGCAATTTCAGCTCAGGACAATTCTCAACCCTTGATATTTGTTTAGATAGTAACCTTCAGAAGGTCTCTTATGTCAAGCAACTTGTCCAGTAAACTTTCTGCACCCACAACATGCTTCAGCAAGAAGTACCCTGGTCCACTACCCATGATGAGAACCACCACCTCCTGTTTGTTTCTTCTGAAACTGTCTAGTTTCATCTAGTGGCCCAGATTCTGAGTCTATCATATTCCATGTGATATGATCTGCCCATAGAAAAAGACTTAATATAATTTCATAAAAGTCAAGAGCAACAAAATCCCTGGGATCATAAAGTACTAAACTAAATGAAATGTATCAGATAACATTTAATAGTGCTGCAGAGCCATGAAAGGTGGCATCCATTCTGAAAAGTATTTCAGCAGAACCAGGTAAGCACAAATTAGTAGAAAATACAATAATAAATTAAAATAACAATCACAGATAATTATGACCAGTAATATTCAGTGCTCATAAAAGGTACTAGTAGTGGGTGTTTAAAAAAAAAAAATAAATCATAAAATCTATATAATAATGTGCACTCGTTTAGCAGCTACAATTCCGGAAATGGATCTTAAAGAGACTTTGCGGAGAAATCTCAAAAAAATTTCAGTTCAACAATTCAACAGTGAAGAAAAAGACAAACAATTTTAGGAATTATTATGAAAGGAATATAGAACAGAAGAGGAACCCTGTTCTGCCATAAATCCATAGTGTGCCCACATATAAAATGCTGCACGTATTTATTACCTTTTCACCTCAGAACAGATCTAAAAGAAATAGAAAACACACAGAAAAGACCAAACTGATTAGACATACGAGGAAACACTAGTTATATTCAGGAAGAAATGAGGAGGAAGATGATGGAGAGGTAAAATCATGAGTGGTATCGAGCAGGTAAACAAGGAATTACTGTTCACTGTTTCTCATAAAAAAGATGTAGAAAAGCAGCTGATGAAATGACCAAATAGTACTTTAAAAATAAAATAAAGTACTTTCTCATGCAACACAATTAAGTGCCAGAAGTCATTGCCACAGGACAGTAAAGAGCAAAAAATACAAAAGGGGTAAAAGAGAGACTGCACATTCATAGAGGATCTCTGTTAGTAGATACTAAATATGATGGTCCCCCTGCAACTCTCATATTACTCGTTAGTGAATGCCAAGAGAATATACCAGAAGAAATACTGATACACAGTTTTGTTTCTTATACTTTTTCCCAAGTATCTCTGGTCATAGCTCAAAATAGAACACTGGATCTTCATCTGACATTAGAAGAATGACTTCTGAGTATGTTTAGTTTTGTTCATTTTTTGCTGATACTTGTAGATATTGACTGGTATCTCTTCTGTCTGTGTGTATCTTCCTGCCCTGACTTGCAGCAAAACAGCCACAGCTCATTAGATGATCCTGGATACCAGTTGTCAGGTCACTTTGCTGACTTGATAGGAATTTCACCCAAAATATGCTAGTGCAATTAAAAAAAATTGCTACCTTTACCATAGCTTTTAGTAACCTCATGGGAAGAGGCCACATTTTATGTAGAAATAAGAGCAAGAATGATCCTGCTCATACCAAATAGATCATCCTCCCCAGGGGAAAAAAATAATAAAAAAACATTCTTTCTCCAAGAATTTGGGACCAGAAAAGTTTCTATTGGATAAGAACAGCAAGTCACCCATCTCCTCTCCAAAAAACCAGGCCACATCTCCTCTCCTAAAAAACTCTCCACAAAAAAAGAAGTATGTTTCATTTCAAAATGGAGTGACAATTGCTAGAGTCCTTACAAGTAGCAAGCAATTAACAAGCCTAATTCTTGATGCCAACACCTAGTAATCCTTGCAACCTTTATCCAGTGATTAAGACCAGGACAAATGCAAATACTCACTCTTATTATCTCCCTTTCAGATTCATTTTTGTAGTGCCTATTTGTGTTTGCTCCATCAGACTTCCCACTATTTCCTAGCACAGCCCTGTTCATACAGTGACCTGTTTGTCATTCTCCTATCAGTTCAACATTTGGGTAAGATTCTAGTTTGAAGTCACATTGCTTTCACCTTCTACCAATATTCTGCACCTTCTGGTTTCAATCATAAGCTGAGAAAAACCCGATTTCCCCAAGCACTCCTCCTCCCCAGGGCTTCAAACACACACATGCCACAGAATAGTTAACAGTTAAATATTTTCTTGCCAATATTTTAAGAGTGCAGAAGGTTCCAAATTGCTGGTAAAATAAACAATGCCAGACTGTGAAAACTCCTGCCTGCCATATACTCTGATGTTAACAAGAGTTTCTTTATTACTGTAACCTTTCAGAAGCGAACAAAAATTATTTCTCTACCCTAGTTCTGCCCTCAAGTAAAAGGCAAAGGAGGAAAGCGACCCATGAAAAAGCTGCATGGTAAGATACTGTGAGTTTTCCATCTTACTTCTGTATTTCATTCAGAGGTGATGCTGCTGTGAATATATAAACTTCCAGAAGATCCTAAAAACGTGGGCAAGGATTTTAAGAAGCCAACAATTTCCTTACACAGTTTCCTGAGTAACACAGATTAAACCTACATATGGGCCATCTTCACTCTTGCACCTACATAATAAAACAGGAAATACAAAAGGGCAAAGTTAGGATGCTCTCAATGACACACATTATTTTCAAGCTCTTTGGTACATAGCTCTGTCCTCTGGGGCTTTAGCCATGGACTTCTATCAATTAAAGGGTCTCTGCCATTTCCTTACTTTTAAAAAATGAAGTCTTCAAATAGCATCTACAAATAGAAGGAACTGCTAGCACTTTTAGCACAAACGAGACAAATGTCTATACAGCTAGGGTGACACCCCTAAAACCACTGGTCATTCACAGGCCTGCCAGCCTTTTGTTACCTACCAAATATATTTGGAGTTATGGAATCCATGCCCAAGCCATCTGAAAACCAATTCAGATCAGTGTTGCTCATTTCACATATACCAAGATTGTACTGACCCCATCTTCCATCCATGATATCCCTACCACAAACTGAAGCTCCGTTTTTATGTACAGTCATTCTTCTGGCCACAAGGCCATCTGACTAACTTGAAAATCAACATGACATATAGAGAGCTCTAACATCAGATATGCTGGTATTCTGGTCAAATTTTTAAAATTTTTGCATTATTTCCTGCCCTTTGAATATGGAAACAACAACATTCAAGTTCTTACAGAAGTGTAATGATAATTAACTAGTTAATATCAACAGAGATACAGCAAGTGCTGTGTATGACCAGAAACAGAAGAGGAAGACACAACAACTGAGGACAGACAAGGGAACAGAAAGAATCTATTGAGATTCCCAAACCAGAATGGAAAACAGAAACACACATCAGTTTGCCTAGACATGTACAAAAGCATCATGTGCTGTTGCTTATACTAAAGTAGTAAAAGAAATCAAAGAAGCAAGCAAGCATGAAAGCAAGCATTGGAATTATTAAATGTATTGCATTTGCACTTCCTGATCATTATCATTTATTCTACTGTGGGAGTTGTTAGCAAAAGCAGTCAAGAATAAGGGCTTCATAGAGCTGCCAGTTTTATAAATGGATAAAAGGGGCCAGAGAAGTCAGAAAATGAAGTAACAAAATAAACTGAGTTCTAACAGGAAAATACAAACATTTGCAACCCACTTACCCAGCCAGGCTACAAGGCACTGTAGTATGTGCATTGTAAACATGAAGACATTGTGTCTGCAGCAGAATTTAAGACTGGCCTTTGAAGGAGTTCGACAATTAAAGTAGCACAGAGCTGCTTGCAGGAGAAACTGATCCACACTGCCAGCACTGGCAGATTGCCAACCCACTCCCCCAGTACATACTACAGGCTATTGAAGCACAAAAAAAACCACTAGTGGGGACAGTCAGGAGATGTAATGCCATACTGAGCAACAAGCCAGAGAGATGATCCTTGCAGCAGTTTTCAGAAGACGTATGAGTGATGTCTAGGTCAGAGAGAGAAAAAGATGAGGCACGAGGATACTAGCAGAGGAAAGCGCTGGTGATGACAAATATGCAGCTGGGATTTAGGATGAGAAAGCAAGTGTTCAGATAAAGAAATAAAGGAATTGAAGAAGAAAAGAAAGATCAGCTGTTGAAAGAACGAAGTCATGAAGACGCTTCAACATACAAGGGTGGGTTTGAAGCAAGCAGATAAGAGGACAGATCCTGAACTTCCATTGTGGACCTTTGCAACAGGAGGTTGCTGGATGAGCATGGCGAATAAAGGCAGCACGTGACCACGGAATCAGTGAAGCAGCATGCCAGGGATGGAGACCAGGCACAACCGGCACTGGTGGTTGTAGAAGGATTAGTTGAATGTGAAGGAACACAAGGGAAGGGAGAGAGGTGGTGGTGCCAGTCTGACATACAGAAAAGGGTCCTGCAAGGAAACTAAGAGAATTAACAAGAGAAGTAAGAAAAGGTAAAGAGATAAACTAGTATCTCTACAAGATAAGAAGTAGGAAGGGAGAAAGAAGTATGTGACATACTGACAGAGGGGAAATGTGAAAACAGGTGCATACCCTGAAAAGGGAATCAGATACAAGCTCCAGTGAATTCAGGCAGAGGGTAACACAAAAATCACCATGGACAAGGAGGGGGAAAAACCATTCAGAATGGGTGCGATGAATTAAGACCTTAAGTAATTGCTTATGTACTGCAAGTAAATGCCAAAATTAAGCACACCTGAAAACAGTAATACAGTCAGCGTACCACAGAGCAAAGCAAACAATGCAAAGTACATCTTCACTGCACCTGACAAAACGAAAGTGTCAAGCAAGGAAGGCAACCCAGAGAACAGGACCATGCTCTTCTAACAGGATAACAGGACTGAGAGACAAGACTAATTACCACAGTTGTACAGATACAAGCTTGATGAAGATCCTATTAGCCTGAATGCATTGGCTGTCATAGAGAAAAGAGAGAAAGGAATTTCTCTCGCACGTTGTGCCTCTTTCTCTCCTGGAAACAATCACTCTAGTCCGTAAAGCTGCACTCACGTTTTGCTCTCGGAAACAAAGCAATAAAACTAAGTTACTAATCCTTCCCCAAAATAAAGGTTAGAGAAGAGATCCCAAGTACTGAACAGACCTCATTTGTGCCATCTGTGCCTTCTGAAGACAAGTCCAGAATTTGTGCAAAATACAGCACGTCAACCACTCCTTAGTTTAGCCATAGTTAGCATTCAGAAGCATTCAGCAGAAGCTGGATGTGTACAGAAAACCAACCAACCTCTCCTTGTCAGCAGCGGTTACCAAACACCATCTGGTACCTGCAGCTAGAGCCTCCTGATACAGGAGGAAGGGAACAGCCAGAGACACTACAGAAGGGGGCAGTGGCAACTGCCAAGCTGGGAGAGCCAACAACAGCTGCATACTGTTTTAATTAAAACCACAATACATGGGTGCTGTTGAGTCTGCCAGAGACACGAAAAGAAGTTGTGCGAGGGGAAGGGAATGAGCAGCCTCTCAGATCCCTGCAGCACCCCTGCACCGTATCAGAACCTTAACTGATGCTTATGTTATTGTCTTTCAAGATAGGCAGGCACGAAAAACGTAAGGAAAAGTTAAGTTATTCATTCCTGAAGAGGAAGCAGACAGTGACATTCTACCAGCAGCAAAAAGCACAAGCAACAATATGATTAAAATGGATAGGGAACAACACAAAACCTCTCAATGATTTGTTTGATCTCAGTTGAGGAATTCTGGGGCAAACTCCAAAAGGGTAGGAAGCTAATAATGTAAATGTCCAAAATATGTAGCAAAACAACATGTTACTTAACCCTGCCCTGACTGCAGGCAAATCACAAACTGGATTGTGAGTGACACACAAAGCACTAGCAGGAGCCAGGCAACTACCATAGCTGCTACCCGTTCTGCTGAGCCTGGAGACTGCGGCAGGTTCTGTAAGGATCATTTTCCTGTTTCCACAATCATCCCTATGCTGTCAAAATAAAAATTATATAGTTGTGGTGAGCAGCAGTTTCATTGCTCAACGTTTGAATTTTGGCAACTATGCTATGTTCTGGAGAGTCTGAGGAACACGGGGCAGCACTTAACACCTACAAGCACTGCATGGTAAAATCAATTTTGGCATGTGAGTCCCACTGGTGCAGAACGTGGGGAATAATGAGAAAGGTATTTCTAGAAAAGGTGCTGTAAGGCAGCTTCCAGTGTACTTCTTGCAGGCACCAGAGGGAGGCACAAAATAGACCGAGGACACCACCTTACAGTAACAGGATCCAACACATCTGGGAAATTTAAATTGATTTTTTTATGCCAGACTCTACAGAAAACTGGGGCAGGCCAATTGAAAAGAACCCAAGCATATATTATACCTTGATTTCAACACCAGGTATCCTTGGCATGCCCCAAACATGCCTATCTTTCAGACAGCCAGGTGTGTTAGTTCCTCGGATGCTGGTTCTAGAACAACTACATTAAGAACAACATGAGAAAGAGACTGCTACTTCAAAACTCCATGACCTGGTAAAGCTAATTTTGCATTACCATGCATACTATTTGTTCCAGACCTCATCACGGATGAGGTATTTTCAAGGTAACATTCCATACACGTGCATTTTCCTGCATATTTAAGTTATTAAGATTTCCAGAATCAAATTTACTGAATTTACTCTGGAACAGTACCGAATACTATTATTCATTTATGAAATGACAGAATACTGGAAACTTGCTGTGAACTTTCGAGCTCTTTAAGAAAGGATCAAGGGTTGATGAACTATTTCTTATGTATTGTTCTTAAAACACCAAGTTCAGTTAAAACATACCATATAATACCTGGTATCCTATTAAAAAAAGCACAAAAACCACAGACAGCGATTTTGTATCTCACTACTTTGGCAAGCTGGGGTTTTTTTGGGTTTTTTTTGTTTGTTTATTTTTGTTTTTGTTTTTAATAAGGGAACACTAGAAACTGGTAAGATTTTATACATTATGTTTTCTAAATAGTCATTAAAATACTCATAACATTTTTCTCCTTAAAATGTCCTAGTAAAGTTAAACATTTCAAAATATACATAGACCATTTAAAACTAGAACTTTTCCTCTTTAGTTTTATAGGTTTTTAAAAACCTTTTTCAACTGTACTATCCTCTATCTCATATCCCAATCCATTTCCTCAAACAAAATCACTACCTTCTCTGTAATATTTTGCTTCAGTACACTTCCTCCATCTCAACTCCCCGTCCACTCCACTGCCAGAATACTGTACACACGTTCCTTCTGCCCCAGCTCTGCCCCTGTTCTCCCATGATAATATAGTTTCTGTCTGTGCATTCCAAATTGACTCCAAATTGACAACTTCCCATCAGATTTTAGAGACGAGCCTGAAAAGGACCCCCTGAGTATTTGTTCAAGTACAGTAGCTTCCCACTGCAGGTGAATCAATTGCAATAGTTCAATTCATACAAAGATCAAGTTCTATTTTAAAATTCTATCAATTTTATGCCCTATCCTCTCATCTTCTAAAGCCATTCTAGATTCTTGCTTGTCTCACTCTGACCATGATTTCTGAGTCTTTAGTTAGAAGTGTCAGACTTTCTGTTCTCCACAGTAAGAATAACTTAAACTGAATTCTATCAAATTTAGGAAGTTTTCTAGCTCCTGTAAGCTAAAATAGCATTTTAAATCATCTGAAGTCGTCTAATTGTGAAAAGAGTATCGAGCAGAAAACGGTGTTCAAGTTCACAGAGCTAAATTCTGCTCTCAGTTACACTGATGTGAACCATGTTATTGATTCTGATGGCGTTACTTCAGATGTACATGTAACTGAGAGCAAATTATGGGTCACTGTATATAAACAGCTCTAGCTAAAAGTATAACAAAGACTGTATTGTGCTATGCACAGCAGAACCAATAAACGAATTCAAAAGACACCTAGATGTGTTCCTGGAAAAATAGGGGGCAGGGGTCTAAGTGGCCTAGTGGGAAAACAGGAAAGTGAGATTAAGATAAATTAAAACAGGTTTGGCATGCTGGGCTTGACAGCCCCTCCTATTCTTATCTCTTTTGCAGCTTTTGGAACATGTACGGTTATAAAATGAATTGTTATTTTGCACTGAAAAAAACTTACTCATTTCAGAAGCAGAATGCTACCACAACATAGAAGACTAACACTGTTAAAATGAGCCTACAACAATTTACAGGTATTTGAGTAAAGCCTGATGGATCTTTCTAAGACAGCATGCAATTTGCGCCCAGAAGCATTAGTATGGGGTCCTTGGAGGAGGGGGAGGGAGTCAGGGAAGGGGTGTTGGTTTTTTTGGTTTTGGTTGGTTTGTTTGGGTTTTTTTTTTTTTTTTGGGGGGGGGGGGGGTGTTTTTTTTTTTTTTAACCTCTTATCTGTTGTCCAATTATCAGCTAACATCCCATTCCAGGCAACTCCAGCATCTACAAGTCCTTCTGATCAACTCTGCAGCTTCATCTAAAGGTACTAAAATACACTTAAACTTATAACAACTGCTTTTATATACACACAGTTACTAAAACACAATACTCAGGTCAGTAAGGTTAATATTCAGGTTAAGAACTCCGTTAGGAAGACAAATAGCAGCAATTTCTAGTACTGACTGAATTCCCCTTACAAACTGATTAGGCAGCTGCCAGTTTGCGTAGTATAAATCTATTCACTGCAAGCCACAAGGTGGAGATCTCTGGCAAAGTAGGATCGAAAGGAAGTCTTTTACCCAGCCTAATGTTACTATTAACACTTTGAGCCATTGCATCAAGCCAATTTTTCTGTTTGTTTTTAAAGTTTGATAGAAATGTCACTAGTGGAAAAATTAAGTAAAGAGCACTGGTTAGCCACAGAACTGGACACACCTGGCTGCAAACCCACCAAAAGAAACTGACTTCATTAGTACTAGGGACAGCAGAGTAAAATTTATATCTGAAATATGCCTGCACCAGTAGAATTTGCTGAGGCCACAGGCTCTCTGTGTGTTTTTACAGCTGTGTCAAGTTTTGGTTTCTGACTCTTGCCGACATTCAGGAGTGCTGAAGGAGCTCAGGCTAACAGGTCCCAAAACTTTGTAGCTGAGATTTAGATCTCAGCAGTTTTAACAACCAGGTTTTGAAATAATACAAACTCCATTTGGAGTTGGAGCTGATGTAAATTAGTAGTTAAAATACCTTACATTCTACCACTTTCGGCTCCAATGAACTTGTATATTTAAGAGCAGATGGCATATTTTAATAAACCATCAATATCAATTCAGAAATATAGTATCCATTTTCTGCATCAAGTGTTGGAATTGTTGCTAGATATGGAAATGAGTTGAAGAACTGCAGCTTTGTCTGTCAACAAGTTAAGCTAATTGCATCCAATTAGCAATTTCATACAGGTGCTCTGTCACTTATACCACAATACAGGAATGTGCCAATTGGAGTTAAATATTGACCTTTGATACCCTGCATGAGAGAAAAAGCAGGGAATGGAATTTTATAGCCTCCTAAGAGCTATGCAGATGATAACTTAGTGCCCTAAAAGTATTCAGTAAAGTTTCTTCTCATTTAACTTACTTATGAGAAAGGCTCAGATTCTGAAATTTGAAAGCATCAACAGAGGAACATTAATGTAATCTTCTTTTTATCTACTATTCTTATCTTGATATATTTAACTATCTTCTTTTGGAGGTAGAATATATACTGACTACAGGACTAAATTACTTGAAAATAAATAGCTGTTACATACATTCCTCAATCAGCTCACAAATCCTTTGTCACTACCTCAGCTTCATTTTAAAAGAACTATTAGGGATAAATGCATCAAGATTAGTAAGTAGAACCTAACACCTAGGGTAACTGCCCTTTACTTATTTATCACTTAAAACTCCTTGCAATTGCTACAGCTGAGATGTGAGAAAGAGTTCAATCAGGGTACGTCTATGTGAAGAGGAGAAAAGTAAGGAAGAACAGTGAATAAGCATGGAAGAAACAGGAACTGCCCATGCAGGGGTGTGGGTGAAGTGGTATATTAAGCTAGGATCACTAGCACCAAGGAAGGAAAATAAAGCAATGATAAGGAGCAAGGGAACAGCTAACCTCTTCAAACATTAATGCATAAATTATTTTCATCTAACATACAATAAATACTACCAGAAGAGACTAAAAAGTTCATTCATCTTGACAAAATAATGGCTGAAAGATTAGTAATAATTAAAAGAGGAAAGAAAAAAAAAATCACTGAAAGATTATGAAAGCCCTATGCCTTCACAAACACTATGGGGAAGAGAACAGTCCTAATTTCCAAGTTTACAATCTAGGAGAGGTCACTACGCTTTCTTACACACCCTTAGTGCCTGGTCTAGTTAGCTGTTACCTCAAGAGTTCACATTCTCTCACAAGGAGTCTCATTAAAATCAATGGGCCTCTGTGCAGCTAAACTATATTAAATATACACACAGATGTAACTGTTTTTGAGATCAAGCCTTTAAATGTGTACATACTTCGTTTAAGCATCAGCTATTGCCACATAAAAGCTATGTTAACACTAGGTTACAGTCAAAAGTATATTATAGGAATCATATTATTGCAAACTAAGCATGCTCATTATTACATTGCATGATCATTATTACAAACAAAGATTGTGAAATTTAAATTCAAGCATAAACTGAAAAGATGCCTACCCTGCCAAGACAGAGAATGAATGGCATTCAAACAACTTAAGATCTCCTTACAGTTGCATCATACAGCAACCATACCATTATAATATGCATGTATTAACATTTGAGGCTCCAGATTGGATGGGAAATTCTGGGGAGCAATGGAATAGTTTAGTTTGCAGAAATGGAAACCCTGTGGTTCCCTTTACAAAGAACTGACTGTAAGCACTATCTTTTTTTCCCTTAAAGTTCATAGAAAAAAAATCTCGATACAGATTTAACTTACACCATGCTTCACTTCTGAGTTCTGCATGCTTGTAAGGGTAGCAAACAGCTAGCTGTGCTTCTCTTTACTGTTTGCTGCCGCTTCAAATCCTGCAAGGAAAACTACAAGATGGCATTTGAGGTTAGTTCATATAAGGCAAAATTAGGGTCAAAAGGAACAGAGAAATAATTTTCTGTTCCAAAGCAGCATTCCCTCTCTGCACACATGGAATGAAAAGATCCCTGAAGAGATTTGGGGGGGCTTTGGGAGGTGGGGTGTTTGGCCGGGGTTTGGGGTTTTTTTTTGCTTTTCAAGAAGAGCAGCCTTAAATTTACACCTGGAATGAAGATCTGAGCTGTCTCCAGTTCCTACAGAAAGCAGAATCAACCACTGATATGACAAGGAAGGCATCGTATAAAGACAAAAATGCATAAGCTATTTCATAGAATCATAGAATCATATTTCATAGAATCATAGAATCATAGA
>NW_009190162.1:0-334 GCF_000690835.1 Fulmarus glacialis
GCGTGTGGCCGCGGGAACACATCGAAGGGACGCGAGGGAGGGGGAGCCCAGCGGTGGAGTTTGTTCCTCGGTAACGTGGATACGCGCTGTACAGGTTATTTTTATTTGAAGGCTGCCCGGAGTGTTAAATCGGCCGTCTCTTTAAAATAAACATGAGGAAAAACACATCCAGGCTCCCGGTGCTCCTTGAGGTGAGACAGGGAGAGGGTTTCGCAGATGCTGGAGGAGGGCTTCGGTGTGCAGGGACCTGCAGCTGCCTCGTTTTCTGCCCTTAACTCGGTGCGATACCGTCGTGACTGCACACACGGACGCACAAACGTGCTGTATTTTTACA
>NW_009190162.1:400-10207 GCF_000690835.1 Fulmarus glacialis
GTGACTTTCCAGTGGAACAAGACAGCGGCTCTCTGCCAAGCAGTGGAGGTCAACACCACAACCAGGGCCAGCCTTGTTCTCACCTAGTTCACGGCGCGGAGGAATTACAAATCCATTTCCCTTGGAGGGTCTGACAGTGGGATAGTTAATATGCGCCACTTATTCTGCATTAAATCGTATCTCCGCTTTTCTGGCAGCGAAAACACAGCCTGCACGGCTGCGGCCAAGTCACGTAATTCGTAGCTGTCCTGGGACCGGTCCTTGTTTACATCTGTGCAGACCGAGTGAGAAGAGAACAAACAGCCAGATCAGAGCCTGACAGGGCCCGATCCTCCTTCGGTTAGACAGGCAGGAAATTAAAGCCACTTTTCTGAATTCAGTGCTGCTAGCAGGCCGCCGCAGGTAGGGTCGGATTTAGGCTGCTCGGCACGCCCTGCGCTGGTGGCTGGGGTGAAGCAGCGAGGATAATAGCACAGATGTGCAGCCCTGAGACAAGGCACATCAGGCTGCGGGAGAAATGAGGCCACTAACAACTAGCAGATGGCTGGAGATGGCAGCAAAGCACCATTACCAAGGACTCCGAGGGTAACAGCCTGCCTGCACGGGGCTCTGCGCGGTGAGCGGGGCTGCCGGGGAGCAGGTGCCGTAGGAAGCGGGCAGCTCAGCTCGGACCCGAGCTCAGAGGCTCTCGGGCTTCCTCCCTCAGCACGCCAGGGAGAAATAAAGCCCAGACAGCAGGCATCGTACAGCAGTGGCCAGCTACATAGCGTCACAACGTCACACCAGCTCCCAGCTCTGGTGACAGCCTCACCGTGGAGGGTGAGCAAGCCGGCAGGGCTGGGGAGCACAGGGGGCTGGAGCAGCTGCTGGGGTGACACGGTGGAGATCAGCCTCGGTGCCTTCCTCTGCCCTCCAGGAATCAGCTGCTGCCGGTGCTCCCGCTCGCAAGCCGAGGAGCAGTGACGGTGCGCACAGCTGCGGCTCCATCTGTAGAACAGATCCAGTGCTGGGGCCCAAGTGGGCTGGGACCCACCAGACCGCAGCTCAGTGACAGAAGTGGTGTTTTTTTTTTTAAGTCCCCCAAACAGTTTTCCTAAAAGATCACCAGCAGATGACAGCCCCACTCACAGCTTGACGAGTGCTGAGATTAGTTGGGCCTCTGCATTAAAAGCTGGAGGTGTCAGAGGTGACCTTGGGCAAATATTTACAATTACAGTGGTGGTGTGTACGTGCATGTGTTCAAAACACAGAAGGGATCAGGTTCAAATGGCACTTTAATTGAGCAAGCAGGGCAGCAGGCGGGTAGAGCTCTTTATGCTAATGTGCTAACCGCGCCAGAGTGAGTCACATTCATCAGGGGTGGGGAGATCGTCTCCATCTGCCCACGAAGTCATTTTGGAGTGGCAAATGCTCAACAGCCCTTCCAGGAGGACCTGTGCATTTTGGATAGGGACTGTCTTGATTTTTGTAACACGCAGCTGGGAGCATGTTGCTGGGACTAAGGGAATCATGATTATCCTGCCCAAGGCTGGTATGCATTAGCATCCGCATTTCACAAATGGGGAATGGAGACACTCGAGTTGTACCGCGTGCCTGGGATGCCTATTGAATAAATAACACAAGGTTATAAAGCAGGATTTCCCCTCGAAAATTTGTTCTTACAGTGGAAAGCATAGGGGAGAAAAAAAATCCTTTTAACTTCTGAATCCCTCTTCCTTCTTCCTCCGAAGAGCAGGCGGGCAGCTGTAGAGATGAGCAGGGATAGATGAATTCCCCGAGAAGAATCTCTTCTCGTTTTCCTTTTATATTTTGATGACTTCATTCTTCTAGCTTTCATTAGCACCTCCTTTATCTCCAGTTCTTCCCCAAAGGCATTCGGTTCTTCCTCCTTGCTGCTGCACGGGGAGCAGCGGCTCCCGGTTGGCGGATGGGAAGTGGATGCTTTGCACCACCTCATGTCGAGGCCTGGAATTTCAGAGCCTGATCCGAACTCCAGCTCTCTCCCACGATGAGTAAACCAGAGACCTCACCTGCCCCAAAACAAGCTCTTCTGGCTTAGCATCCGCTTGCCCAACGCCTCTTTGTCTCGCAAGGGATCAGTCGCGGTGTCGTGCGCTGTGTTAAGGCTTCATTGTTCAACACCCTCCTGCAGAAGCACCAGCAGCAGGGCTGAGCCGCCCCCGCAGGGTTTGAGGGCTGATTTCCAAGGAGGAAAAACTGTTCTCTCAAGTGCATGGTGCATCTCTTCTCTGCACACACACCAGCCCGCAATGCTTTCTCAATCCAGCCCAGCTCTTTAAGGAGGGTCAAAGGGCAGGATTTTGCACCACCTTGTTTGTGAGCAATGCCATCCTTCTGCCTCCCCTGGGACCCCCAGAAGGGAAATTCTCACCTGGGTAAGGAGTCAGGGTTTGATAGGCGAGGACTATCTAGCCAGGTTTCAAGCCACCTTCTGAACGTCTCCATATTTCAGCTGCTTGTTTGCATTCCCCTTACACCAGAGTTCAGCCTTCCCAGTTTAGTTGCAGGTGAAGTGGTTTTGCTCAAGGCGAACACGAGCGTTAGCAAATCCAACCCTTGCCGATGAGGAACCCTCTCTAGGGACAGCCCTTTTCTCCCTCCTCCCGAGGAAGAAGAGGCCTCCAGGAGGAAGGTGAGGCACTGCAGGGGAAAGCCCAGACCATTCCCACAGCAAGAGAGCAGGAGCAGTCCCCAGTTTTGCTTCTGTACTGCTGGGGACCAGCAGCGGGTGGGATGGGGTGCTGCGATAAGACACCCATTACCCAGGAGCTCGCACAGCAGAGGCAAGACATGAAACTGGGAGCTGGAGGGAAGCAGGAAACTCCCCACCACAACATCTGCAAGAGCTGCTCCTTGATTTTGAAGCTCCTGGGCGGGGGGGTGGCGGGTGTCTCCAAACCCTCCCCAACAAGCCCCAGTCCTCCCCCGTTCCCAGGCTGGGCTGGTGCATTGCACAACGTGCCCCAGCCGGGTCTCCCCGGCCTTGCCAGGGTCACACGCGGAGCCAAAACGCTGCCCTCTCTGTGCTTGCAGAGGGACCTGAAGCAACACATCCCCCGGGGAAAAGACTTCGGCTGGATTTTAAAGACACGGGGGTGGACTCCCACATAGCCCCAGTGAGTCACTCCAGCAGCCGGGACCCTCACCACCAAAATAAAGCACAAGTTTTCTGGTCTGTATTTCTTGTTTCATCAAGCCTTCACTAACCCAAAGAGTCCTGCTGCACAGTAACTGCTTCCCCCACAGCAACTCCAAGATGAAACTACTCCTCGGTTAGCTAAATAGGTTCAGCTTCACAGACTTTCCACTAAAGCAAGCTTTGCAGGGGAGTGGAGAACAGAGAAAGTAGCACCAGTGCCCGCTGTTTTCCCTTCCAGCTTACGGACCAGTGCCCAGGAGCTCCCAGCCTGACCATCAAACCCAACAGCCCCCCCCAGCACTGCGGGGGGGTGGGCAAAGAGAGGGTCACAGCCACCCCACCACATCCAGGGCTGGAAGAGCCTCTGCTGCTGCAGCCAGAGGCATCGGTGCCCTGCATCTGCAGGGTGAGTGTGCTGACTATCCACATGGGGCACAGGGTGGCTTCACATGACAATTCGATTTTCCCTGTTCAGGCTGGTTTTTAAGCCTAGAAAAGCACACAGGAGCCCTCAGACTGTGAAGTTAGGCACCTGAAAGGGCAGTCTCTGCTCAGCCCCTTGTGCCCTTGCATCGCAACCACCTTTCATTATACTTTTCTAACTCCGCAGGACTCCCTCATCGCTCACTGCAGAGGATGGATGCTGCTGAGGGAGGGGCGCTGGGTGGTTTCGTGAACGGGGCCGCTCTCTGCAGGGACCTCTTTTGCTTTTTGGTGAAATGGAAAAATGCCTGGTGGCTACAGGCCGAGAAAAACAACGTGGTAGGGTATGGACAGTTCAGTGCCACCCTGGAGAACTGGGGGTTCATCTCTGCAACCACTGCAGAGCTCCTGTTCGGAAGTGGCCGCTCCTGCGCTGCTCATTCTCTGAGTTCCCGTGTTGGTACGGAGCCTGGCGAGCACAGCGTGACCGCGGTCATCAGCAGATCTACACAAAGTCCTGTCTTGCCAAGCACTTTGAGGGTAGAAAAAGGACCCCGAGTACCTCAGGTCAGGCACGCAGAGGGATCACATGCTGTCTGTGCTGTTCCCTAGTATCTTTGGGCCATGGGTCCCAGCTTCCAAATATTCATGTTGGAAAAACATTTGTTATTTTTGCAGAGCACATAGATAAGTTATAAGCTCCAGGGGAAGCACGCATGAAGACATCTGTAATTTTGCATTCAGCACAGCATTTCACTGGAGCTCAGGAAAAACCCGACTAGAGCCTCATTTTGGAGAGCAAACATAGAACTGTTGCATGAAAACCCCGACCAAAGGGTACAGGGTCCTGGGGAAAAACTGCCAAGAATCATATAGTTAAAGAGTACCTCGCCGTACATATGCATGAGGGGAATTCGTGTAAGGTGGAAAGCCTCACTGCCCGGTATGTACAGGCCGATCCTTGCAGCCCTGAGGACGTGCTCTTAAAGGCAGTGGTAAAACAACCCCCAGTCTGACCTTGGCACCAGGGAAGCAGGTAGAGGAGCGAGCTGGGGGTGAGTCCAGCCCTCTCGCAAGGACTCACAGCTGGGGGGCAGAAGTTGTTAATTGGCTCCGTCAGCACCCTAAAGCACCTGCCATCCAAGAGGTACAACAGTGACTACCAGCTGCAGTGGCAATCGAGGGCTAGTAACTGACTCCAGCAGGAGATGAGCGGTTCTCAGGCCATGAGCCCCCCTGCACCTTCTCCGATAGGAAGTGTGCCCCAGCCCATCCAGCCTTGCACCCAAGGAGATTATTTTGATTCCCAAACCAATCAATTCAGTAGGCAATAAAACAAGAGGAAAGTATAAGAGTGACCCCGAGGTCAAACAGAACATGACACTACACTTGGCGGAGGGCTGTACTGTAAGGAGCAGGTCAGTTCTACTGAAACATTTCCCCGTGATCTTGGTTTCAGGCTGTTGGAGCTGCTTTGCAGAGCATGCGAGGGGAACGTTGTCTCCCAAGGCACTGAGATTTCTAAGGATTTTTACCGAGGTTTCTCCTTCCTCTGACACACATCCAAAGCTGCATATGAGAAAGCCCCCCCCAAGTCCCAAGGACACACAAGACCCAACGCAGGCACAAAGGGAAAGCACGGTTACACTCTGCACCTGCATCCCCCAGCACCGTGCCAAGCACGGCTTAGGCTGCCGTCATGGGGCTCCTGTAGCACATTATGCTGTCTTCTAGGATGCTTCAGGGTAACCTCCATGCCTTGCGAAAGAGAAACTGGCTCTCGGCAGCCAAAACAGCCTCCCCCCCTCCAGTCAGCCCCTGGCATCACGAGACCTACCCTGACCCTACCGCACGGCAGGAAACATTCCCACGCTTCCCAGCTCGCTGGTCAGACGCGCTAGGAGCAGCCCTTCAACATTAACTGGCATCTCTCACTTTCTGTTAGCCTCACCTAGCAACAGGTAACACATATCCCACTGCTAGCTTTTTCACCCTAGCATTAGGCTAACTTACACATTAAACTTACACATTAAGCAAATACGCATTTAGTAAGACCTAGGTCAGCCTTACAACCACAATAAAAGCAATAGACTCATTCCAGAGCACTCAAAACTTAAAATTTCCTCAACATCCACCATCTGCACTCCAAAGACCTTGAAGATCTCCCACCCTTCCAAAGGGCAAAAAAAAGTGTTCCCCCAGCTTATATCCTCCCCTCCCTCCCCACCTGCAGCACTGGTTTAAATCCTCCTGGAGGGTCCACCTGGGTCTGTCTGGAGCACTCAGCAAGTGATTTCTCCTCCTTGTTCACACCTAATCAGCTGGAAGGTGAGCAGAGGAAATGGCTGCTAAGCGTGAGGGAATTTAAGGAGAAATAAATCGTAGCAGATCTTCTCTTGGAGTTCAGAGTAACACCTTTGGGCAGGAGCAAGCAAGTGCCGTGCAGGGCATTGCAGAGTTGGGGCTGAGGTTGGGCAGGGCAAGGTCCCCGGTGCAGCTGAGCAGCTGCCCATGCCCGCGTGTGGTGCACGCAGGGCCCTCCGGAGCCTGCTGCCCACCAGCAGAAAACAAGCCGCGTTCCTAAACAGCACTGTCGGCGTTAATGAGGTAGAGGAGGGAGCAAAAGGCACGTTGAGGTCATTTGCTAAATTAGGATGTGAAATTAGAGGCTGTTGCAAAAGGCAGCGTGGACTCAGAAATCCCTGCGGGGGATTGCCATGGGCTGGCTTCCCATGGTTTCTTCCCAGGAGGTGGAACGGGGCAGGCAGGGCCTCTGCCGAGGTGCGGGCGTGGGGATGAGCAGAGTCTGTGGCGGGTGAAGCTCAGATGTTTATCTGGGGGAGTGGGAAGGTGCTGTGAACAGGCAGGCCTCCCCGGCAGGCAGCGAGTCTTAGGAAGAGGCGCAGCGAACGTCTCATGTGGCTGAAACCCGGAGGAGAGCTGGACACGGACTTGAAATGGGAGGTTGGTCCCTCTCCAGCAGGGAGACAGGCCAACGGCTTTTAGAGAGCCCGGAGAGAGCGAAACTGGCACTCTGATCCTACCGCGGCAAGCTAGTCAGATGAGATTTGGGCAGACACAGAGCAGAAAATAACAAAATGCAAATCAGAGCCAGAAAAGCTCATCTCAAAAATAATGTGATACGCTGCTATTCAGCAAGAGGCGAATGGGAGAGGCAGTGATGCTGAAAGAAATAGAAGCACAATAGTGGAGCCTGCAGTATAAGGTGACAAGGAAAATGATGGATGCAGCTGGGACTGTGCTCACCTGCCAGCGGGTGAGAGTGTGGGGAGGTGATGGTCCCTCCGCCGATGGCTGTGGGTGGCTGTGCCTGCACAAAACCATAACAGGGAAGATAACGAGGCTGGAAAGACGTGAAGGGAGAGCAAAGCAAGAGCACGGGAGAAGCAGGTGTTGCTCCAGAGGGAATGCTTTAACCAGAGAGTTAATCTATGCAGTTTCACTAAATGGTGCTGGAGGATTTGTCTGCAAAACCTTGCAGTACCAAAACGAGCTGGTACTGGTGGAATAGTGCAACCATCCTGCGACGAACTCCTCGCCCCTTGCTCTGCACCTTTCTCTGCGTGCTCCCCTTGCACTGGGGGATGCATCGCACGAGGTCACGGGTGGGGAAGTGAAAGTCTGATCAGAGCCAACAGAGCCTGGAAGGAGACCCTCCCAGTGACTATCGCTGCCACCTTATTACAGGGTGTCAGCGCCCGTGTCCCCATCCAAGGTGTGAGCGAAGTCTTCCTGAGCCCCAGCCTCTTCCTGACCCCCTCCCCAGCGAGCTGCGTGGCTCCCGCCGCGCCAGGACAGGAATACGTGCACCCTTGCCCAGCAGGTCCAACTGGGAGCACCGCCGGCCGCTCCTCCCTTTGCACTACGTGGTGCTCAGTGAATGGAGCAGCTATGTGCTGACTTCTTAAATTAAAATAATGCTCCATCTTAATGGAGAATTAAAGTCTGGAGGAGGAGGGATATGAAGTTATGCGTGGGTATGCACATACATTGACTGTCTCGTCCCTCTCCTTTAATGGACGTTGTGGCAAGCACCAACGCCAGTGTGACGGTGCGCAGTCATCCGCTGCTCTGCCCTGCATGGATGAGTCTTTTCAGAAGCTCATTTTTGAACAGCAAGTTGGAGTTAATTGAATGCAAGAGGTTTGGAGGAGCTGAGGAACTCACTAGTCACTGGTGGCTGCTTTTCCAGACATCTTGCAATGCCAGAGACTTTGCAGATGATGGGGAAAAGGCTCTGCCAGGATACTCTAGAGAGGTCATATTTAAAGGTAAATCAGGTGACATAAGATAATGAGTAAGTTGATAAAGAGAAGTGAAATAATTAAAGACAACCACCATGCTTATAAAATGGATTTTGTCCACCTTTCTTTTTAAGCACTACTTTAAGTCTGGTCAGTAATATTCCCAGGGGCACAGTCAGCATGGCGCTGCGGGGGGATTAAAACCAGCTCCGGCTGAGTCCAGGTTTCCTTCTAAGTTCCCTGGGGTCTGTCTTCTAGGGAGAAGCATCCTCTCGAGTAATGCTGAGCATCAGCCCGGTGGAGAGGAAGCCCCTTATCTCCAAGCTCGATGCCAGAACGGAGAGGGACCCACTCAGCGAACCCCATGCGGCTCTCCTCCTCTCGCTGAAGATGGATCTTGTTTCCCTTCCATTTCTGTCTCCCTTCCCTTGCTTTTGTTCCATACCTGTTCTCATAGCATTTGTCTTGTAGCTAGATAGCTTTGATAATTTGCGCTTTATTACTGAATTTTGGCTTTTCACCCAATTGCCAGATGCAGTGCAACTCCCATACTCGCAGTTTCTCCATTGGCTTTTGTGGTTGGGCTGTTAGGAGCAGAGGTGGGGGTTGTGGAGGAGGAGGAGCATACCAGGAGGAGCAGAGAGCATGGAGGATGCCTGTGCTGCTGAAATCCCTTCTGGGTTGTTATGACGCTGTACGACTGTGTGCATCCTCCTCTGGATCATATGCCAGAAGAAATGCTCATTCCACAGACATTTTAGGAATATGCCTTAGCATACGCTTTTGCAGACACCTCAGAGGCCACGTTAATACCACAGCTGAGTTTGGTATTGACGTGCTGAACCTGAGCTCTTGCATCGTGCCAGGCTGAAAGGGCCACTGCCACCCTGGGCACGGGGAGAGGAATTGGGAGGCAGCGCCGGGACCTTGCTCTGGGGCTGGTGTTCTGGTGGTGGACCTCGCTGCTGCTGCCCGGCCTCCAAAGAGGGGCTGGTAAAGCAAAGGAGCACCCGGACGAGAGCTGAAACTACACAGAGAGGCTTAAAAGCAGTCACGAGACTCCAAAATCCCAGTCGCTCACCAAAGCAGAGGTTATGGGTACTTCAGTCCAGCCCATGAAAACCTGTGTGGGGAGCTGACACTGGATGGGAAAAGGTTCTTTCATCTAATACAGGTCTAACAGGAGACCAGAGCTGGAAGTTTCACCCAGAAATTCAGATGAGAAATACGATGCACACTGCTCATTATGAAGGTGATTAGCTATTCAAACAATTTACTGAGGAATGTAGTGGAATCTCCATCATCAGAGATTTGAAGGCCAGCCAGATTGCTCTCCTTTCCCAGTTGAATGGGACCCAAAGCAGAGCTGATCTTTGTGACGGAGCACCCCGGTCATCCCGGCTGCCCTCAGACCCTGGGAGGGTTGATGGTCCATTCAGCTGACATGGCAAAACAAAAATATTTTTAACTTGGATGGAGATAAAAGGTGAAAACTTCACATCTAAGAGCTCTGAGGTATTACTATTGAGGTGGTTTATCTCCTTGTTTTCCTGAGAGGCTCCTGCTAGACTAAACCAATGTGCAGCTATCCGAGGATCTTAGTCTCCAGCCAGTGCCAAATTCCTGCAGAGCAGGGGGCTGTCTCCCTTTTTTTTTTTTTTTAAAGCTCCAGTTCCTGGAGCCATGGGCGTATTTTCATACCTCACCTTCTACTTACAAAGTCAGGCAAGTTTCTAGCCCTCCCAGCAGCTCACAAATGAACGCAAAGAGAACGTGGATATAGGTTTTTAAAGAGCGAAATGCCCCAAATCCAGGCAGCCGCTGGCAGCACCGTGAGCGTGGGCAGGCAGCGGCGGCATGCCGCGGTGCTCCCGGTGGCAGCAGCTCTCCTGGGCGGAGGAGCGAGGCCGGCACCGGCAGCCTTCAGCTCTTCAGGCGCGGGCCAGCGTGGCATTGCCG
>NW_009190163.1:0-993 GCF_000690835.1 Fulmarus glacialis
TCCCCGGACACCTGGATCCCTTCCTGGACATCTGGGTGCCCTCCTGGAGACATCAACCACATGGTCTCATCCCTGCCTGGACATCTGGGTCCCTTCCTGGACGTCTGGGTCCCCTCCTGGAGACATCAACCCCATGGTCTCATCCCTGCCCAGACATCTGGGTCCCCTCCTGGATGTCTGGGTCCCTTCCTGGAGACATCAACCCCATGATCTCATCCTTTCCTGGATGTCTGGGTCCCCTCCTGGAGACATCAACCCCACGGTCTCATCCCTGCCCGGACATCTGGGTCCCCTCCTGGACATCTGGGTCCCTTCCTGGAGACATCAACCACATGATCTCATCCTTTCCTGGATGTCTGGGTCCCCTCCTGGAGACATCAACCCCACGGTCTCATCCCTGCCCGGACATCTGGGTCCCCTCCTGGACATCTGGGTCCCTTCCTGGAGACATCAACCACATGATCTCATCCTTTCCTGGATGTCTGGGTCCCCTCCTGGAGACATCAACCCCACGGTCTCATCCCTGCCCGGACATCTGGGTCCCCTCCTGGACATCTGGGTCCCTTCCTGGAGACATCAACCACATCCTGGGTCTGTTCCCAGAGAAACCGATTGCACAACCTTGACCTCGTTGCCCGCCTGGACACCTGGGTCCCTTCCCGGAAAATCCAACCCCGTGGCGTCATCCCCCACCCGGACGCCTGGGTTCCTTCTCGCAAAATCCGACCCTGCAGCTCGTCCTCATCCTTGTTTATTGTCCCTCCTGGGCAGGAAGAGGCATAAATTAATCGGGGGGCGGGGAAGGGTGGGGAGGGATGTGGTGGCCTCTTGGGGGGGACACAGGTGGTGGGACACAAGGTGGTGGATGGGATGGGGTGGGGGTCCACGGTCAGCAATACTCCGAGTAATCTTCCTCCACGTAGTTTGCGGGGAACCATCCAACCTGGGAGAAGGAGGACACGTTTGGGAGAAGGTGTGAGGAGCTTGGCGGGG
>NW_009190163.1:1456-1916 GCF_000690835.1 Fulmarus glacialis
AGCTCCTGGGGGGGGGGTTCCCCAAGTCCCCCCCCCATGGCTGTCCAAGTCTCCTCCATCTAGTCCTCGTGGCCATTTGTACCCCCTTGACTGTCCCATGGTCCTTCCCTCAACCCATCCCTCGGCCATCTCCATTGACGTGTCCCCAAAACCCAGCCGTCCCCTCTGGCCCGGTCCCAACTCATCCCTCTTGGCCATTCGTCCCTCCTTGACTCATCCCATCGCTGATCCCTCAACCCAGCTCTTGGCCATCACCAAAGACTTGACCCCATGACTCAACCGCCCCCATCGTCCCTGTCCCTTCAACTTATCCCCCTTGGCCATTTGTCCCCCTCGACCTCTCCCATGGCTGCTCCTCTCCCTTGGCCTCAACTATTACCTTGACTCATTCCTTGGCCATTGCCGTTGTCCCATCCCTGTGACTCAACTGTCCCCCTCGGTCTGTCCTCTTGACCATGAC
>NW_009190163.1:2281-2834 GCF_000690835.1 Fulmarus glacialis
GACCATGACCGAAGGAGGAGGAACCCACCATGTCCATCCCACCACCACCGCATCCACTCCACCAGCACCACCACCACTCCACCAGCACCACCGCATCCACTCCACCACCATCACCACCACGATGGGGGACCCCACCACCACCTCCACCTCCTCATTCCCCAGGTCCTACCGGGTGGCCGGGGACCAGCCCGGCTCTCGGGCTCCTTGAAGGGCACCACAAGTGCCGTGTCAAGGGCTTTGAAGCAATCCTTGAGCGAGCTGCGCTGGTAGAACTCCACCAGCTCCTGTGGACGATGTGGTCAAGCCCCGAGGTCACCACCAGCCTTCAACCCCGATGTGGGGGGGACCCACGTTGGGTCTGGGTTGGGGTGGGGCAGAGAAGGGGTCTCCAATGCTCACCACCAGCCCCTTGAACGCCTTCTTCTCGGTGACGCGGTAGAGGCCCTCCGCCGTCATCACCTTGATGTGCTTCACCTCCCCGCGGTACCTGGGCAGGGGGACGTGGTGGGCTGAGCCGAGGACCCACGCGCCCCCTTTGTGTTCCCCCCCCACC
>NW_009190164.1:0-1957 GCF_000690835.1 Fulmarus glacialis
TATATATGTCTAGGCCATATATATCTATAGGCATCTGTGCATTACATCCCCTGTTCTGCTCAGGCACCCTTGGGTTTAGTTTCCCCCATCCCTGTGAATGTTAAATCGCTCCTTATGCAGCGCTTTGCGTGGGGGTGAAGTTTTCTTAGACAGACAGCAGCAGACTGGGAAAACATTAATTAAACTTCTTGTAATAAGGGATAATTACGGTCCCGGCGAGGCTGGGAAAATGCCATTTACCCGCCGCTGTAACCGAAGCAAGCCCCCTGACTCGCAGCAGGGCTGGGGTTGGAGCATCCCGTTTGTTATCCCGGATCAAACCCCATCTGGATTCGTCCCCATTGTTATTTTTCCAGGAAAATAACCTCCTTTGTGGAGGATTTTGCAGGGCGCCCTTGTTCCCGCTGCCTAGCACTGCCTGCCCAGAGCAGAACAATCTCCAGTTATTCAGGATTTCACCCTTTCTTGGATTCCCCTGCTTTTCCTTTTCATAGAGGGGAAAAAAAAAAATAAGCCCGGATGCTCACAGCGCTGTAGGATCGGAGCAAAAGCACCAGCGGTTCGGGAGGGGGCAAAAATCAGAGCGGTGGCAGGATTTTGTAGGGGATGAAGGAACAACAATGCGGTTTGCACGTTAAATCTGGGATTTGATGGGAATTGGCCCCAAATTCCCATTTTGATGGGAACCGGCCCCAAATTTCCACTTCGAAGAGTGCAACCCTTTCTCATCCACAAGGGTTTTCAGAGCTTCCCTGCGTCCCCGAGGGAGGGTTTGAGCCCCCCTGCATCTCACCAAGGCAGGGGGCTGCCGATCAGGATCCGGCCCAGGGGATACTCCTTCCCTTGCACCGTCACCGGTGGGCTGACATCCAGGTTGCCGAAGGAGTCGAGGCTGTTGACGTCTTTCCCAGGGGACTCGCGGGTCACGTAGCCGAAATCAGGGCCCTGGGGAAGAGGGGAATGATGACGGGGACCCCCCTGACAGCAGATTTTGGGGCAAGAAAAGGGGGGTTGGCAACGCAACGACGCACCAGGATTTTTTTGAAAGCAAAATCCTTCAAGCCTCTGTTCCTGGGCGAGTCGAAGACAACGGGGAAGGCCTTGTGCGGCGCTTGCACGTAGCCGAACTCCAGCTCGTCCTGTTGCGGGAAAAAGAGGAAGGGGAGGAAGGGGAGGAAGGCTCCTGGCAGGGTGATAGCTATCTCGGCAAGGCGTGCGGTGAGGGTGGAGCAGGAAATGGGGCAAACCTGGCAAAGCCCGGCTGTTGCCCTTAACCCCAAGGGAGGCAGCTGCTTTGCTGTCCAGGGGGGTGACATCCCACCCGGCACCGCGGCGCCTGGCACGGGTCACCCCCGGGAAAGCAAGACGCGGCCACAACGGGCAGGGAAGCGGGGCAGGGACGGCAGGGCTTGGGCACGCTGCGGGAAGCACACGGCATGTCCAGCCGGCATACACCGTGTCCTCCTGGCGATGCGCTGTGGGGTCCCTTTTGCAATGGGGTCCCTCTTGCAATGTGCCATGGGGTCTCTCTTACAAAGGGGTCCCCTTTTGCAACTGGGTACCTCTTGCAATGCCCCGCAGGATCCCTCTTGCAACGGGATCGCTCTTGTGACTTCCCGTGGGGTCCCTTTTGCAATGGGGTCCCTCTTGAAATGCCCCCACTGGGTCCCTGGACAACATCCCTGCCTGTGCTGGTTGCCACCAGCAGCAGCATTTCCCCGTGCTTTAGTTCACGGTTGCCTGGTTCACCTCTTAGCATCTACCTGCTTCCCTGAGCAATGCAGCTGATCCCTCCCAAGAGTGCCAGCAACAGAGGTGACACCCTACATGCCCCAGAAGCCTGTAAAGGACCAGGAGAGCTGCATATTACAAGCATGGAGTGATGACCTGGATCCAGCGGTCACTGCGGGTTTCCACCTCCGAGCAGATGGTCAGCTTGCAGTTGGCTTTCTTCAGC
>NW_009190164.1:1978-12955 GCF_000690835.1 Fulmarus glacialis
TGGAGTCTGAGCTCCCCTGGATGCTGGATGGAGAGGAAGGAGCGAACACTGCAAGGGGGGATCACGAGAAGCCCACCCCAACCCCGACCGTGCAGCCCATTTCTCATTCCTAAATGCACTGGGTAATAGTCCTGCGTGAGGTTAGCTCCTGGAGGGGGTCCTCCAGCTTTCTCCTTGGAGTTGCAATGAGTGCAGCAGTGCCAGCGGGCTCCCTACCCAAAAATTAGGCTCAGTATAGCATGCATAAAGCCTGGCTCACCCCACAGCTGCTATGCAGCAAGAAGGGTCAAAAGAGCCTCCTTGGAGAATCCCCCAAGGTAGGAGAGCAATGGAGTGACTTCCCTCCTACCTGCAGACAAAAACCTCCATAGGCTGCTGGGTGTTGGGCGTCATTATCCAGGGTGCCACGCGGAAAACCACTGTGTCCGTGAAAATCGGGGTGCCCGGTGAATTCTGGGAGGGGCGAAAATGCCAGAGAGCAGTGGTTAAAAACCCCACTGTTGGGGGACTTTGCAGGGAAGGGGCAAACCCCACGTACCTTATGGGGGACCTCCAGCAAGCTGGCGCTCAAGGAAACCAATCCGGAGAAGCCCACATCGGGGAAAGCCAACCCTTCAACGTAGAAGGTGTTTTCTCCACCACCGACATGGTCCAGCACATAGGAGAGCTTGTCCGGCCCCAACACGGGTTTGTAGTGGGGGTGTGAGTCATTCCCTGGAGAAACACCTAAATACCCAACCCAAGACAGGGTGACCAACCTGTCGACTGGGCTGGAAGGAGGCACCAGCAAGGAGGTGGCTGATGCCAGCGTGGTTTGCAGAGGAGCGGGTGTGCCTCCTCTTCTCTGGGGAACACACTTGATCTTCCTCATACAAAGAGGACTCTATACCCTCAGGTCCAACCCTTTCAAGGTGCGTGGCTCCAGTTAAGCATCTAATGATATACTTGGGTTCCCTGACCTGATTTTTGGCGGGGAGCTGCTGGGGATCCAGCTGCCAGGGCATTCAAAGGCAAAACGTGCTGCCCAACAAGATGGGCTGCTTTGGTGGTTGGGTCATCGCCCGCGCCGAAAATGTGCCGGGAGCCACATGGGGGTTATCTGCCCCGTGGGAATGTCAAAGTTTCAGGCAACCCTGCTGAGAAAAGCCTTTTTTTATCCTTTTTCCCTTGATTTTTTCCATATAACCCCATCTTCTACAACAGCAGAAGAGCTTCGGGGATAAATGAGTGTTTCCAGCAATCGAAGGTGCCCAGCCCTTAGCCATGGTGAACAAAAAAAATTAGGGTTCGCCCACCTCGGGATCATGCACGGGTATCTGGGAAGGAAGGAAGAAATACTCACGGATAGCATGGAAAACCCGCACTTTATCCGCGTCCGTCTCGGGGACGTGCAGGATCACCTGGTACTCAGCAAAGATAGCGCTGGGACCTTGAGTCCGCAGCAGCATGACGGACATGTCCTGAAGGTCTACAGGGGAGAGGGGCGGGAAGACGGAGAGAGAGGACATGGAGAGAGGAGACGGAGGTGTTGCAAGTGGGAAACACCTCGGTGAGACCTTTTGGGTCCCCTCACGCTGCAAATGACACCCTACCTGCAGTGGTCCGTACGTCCACCTGACCGCTGTCCGTCCCCCCCGCCCCGGGGCTGTCCCGGTCGCAGTTGACCAGCAGCACGGCACCTTGCCCATCCGGACCCCACGTCCACTTGGCCTGCAGGAGAAGCACCCAAAGGGGATAGAAGCAAGATTTCCCCCATCCCAGCCTCCTTCCGGACTGGGGAAAACCCCACAGCCATGACCATGCTCAGAGGACATCCCACAACATGCAGTCAAGGCTGGTGGGGAGACAGCAGCGATGCTTTCAAGCCAATAAATTTTCTAACCTTAGCTACTAGCAGGGCCAGCAAAGACTATTTCAAACAGATCTTATCTTCTAACGAGCCAGAGAGTATCTGCCAGGCCTCATCTGGACAACACTACGCCATTTCTAGAAATGCATCTCATCTTGATGCACAATTTGTGCTGCTGATTGGGCTGCAGCTAATTACCCAGGTGTAAGTGCTTGGGCATATGCAGATTTGTTGCCAAAGGGGTAAATCTCTTGCTGTTTGCTAAACTTGCAGCTGACTTGCAGCTGACTCATTTAGTGGCATGTTTCAAGTCCAAAAAGGAAAAAAAAAAAAAAAAGGAAAAAAAAAAAGCAGAGTGTTTTCTCCTACGTGATCCTCGGGGCTGGACTGGAGAGGTAGGAATAAGAAAATAAAGAATAAGAATATAAGAATAAGAAAAGAAAGTCTTTTCCTCCTCAATTAGTGGGTTGAGAATTTGCCAGGTTATTTGCCCTCAGACCAGCGACACCACCCAAGTCCCTCTCCCTCCTGGAGATTTTCAGGGAAGAGATTCCAAACAGGTACACCCTGCGTTGACCCTCCATACCTTGCCTACAGCAAAGCTTCTCATTACCTTGTCCTTCCCTTTGCTCTTCACTCTGCCATTACGGCTCAAGTCCACGTCCAGGGATACTTCTGAAACATCAAGAGAGAAGGAAGCCACTGGCAGGGGAACGAGCTCTCGGTGGCATTTTGGGCTCATCCTTGGCACTAGCCATGAGTCATCCAACACCAACCCCGCCTTCACACCGCTAAGCTGCTCCAGACCCAACATCTCCAACAAAATGCCGATACAAAAGCCAACCCGATGGCTTTTTCATGACTTTCCCCCCTTCAGCCTCCAGCTACCTTCTCCCGTCTTGGTTCCCCCAGCAGGGATGTACCCACTTCATGGCATATTTTGTGTTTTCACCAATTTTGTATTGACTGTAGCATTTTTCATGAAGCTGAAACACAGTGGAGGCATGAAAGTGTTCTCACCATGGGTGAGTGGGCACCTAAATAATTACTAGGCTTGATGCAATGTTTGAGAAGGACTTTCCCTTACAGAGCTTTTCCCGGCCCAAATCTCTGCCTCTGCTGCAATAAAGTGGAGGTTTACCAGTGACCTCATCTAAGCCCTACCTAAATCTGTGTTAAGCTTATCTTAATACAGAAACTCCTCTGAATCGGATATACGGCTTGGGGAAAACATAGGCACTGAAGCAGAGATTGTCCTTCTCCTTGATGCAGAGAGGAGGACACGGAGAAGCTGGAAATGAAGCTCTAAATCTAAGCAAGTGAAGAGCATTTGTAAGGCAAAAGCCCTGCGGACAGCGGTGGCCGCAGATGGCTCCAGCAGAGCCCATCAGTCATGGGTCGTGGGAAACCATCAGCCTCTTCAGGTGCAATTTTGGCAGGCATATGCATGACTTAAGGACACAGGTCTGACTGTCATGTGAACATTTTAGAAAATCCCAAATTTAGGGTAATTAATCCATGCAAGTGGAAGGTTCTGCATCCAGACTGGTTGTCTAGACTCCCTTTGTAGTCAGCAGAGGAAAATAGGCATTTCAAGGGAATGATTCATCTCATCCTAAACTTCTAAAATAGGTCAGACAACTACATTTTGGTGCCTATTCCTCCCCACTAGCTGCAACGGAGGTTGAGGAGGGGGACACCAGCCAAAGTTGGGTGAGATGGTCTCCTTTGAATCTTCTTCCGCCAATGGTCTTGGCAAGCGGAGAAGGATGCTCAGTGTGTGCGTTGGGTGGGGACACGGCCCAGCCTGTGTCTTTTTTGCACCATATAAGGCAGCATAATAACATTTTAATTATTTCCCTCTTGCTTGTCAGCATCAGTCAACACCCAAACCTTCATTGCACATTGCAGATGGGCAGCCCGCGCCCCCCACTTAACTCCCGTCCCATGAACCCAACTAGATCCTGGCATCAGAAAGGGTTGGCCGGGTTTGAACAAGCGTTGCTGTAATACCTACCTACGCAGGTGAGATACAACCAAGCCACCGAAAGCTCATTGCCTTCCCGTCCGTAGTATGAAATCTTAACCTGCGAAGACATCACCAGATAATGACCTAAGTCCCATGTCCCGTCATGCTGAGTAGGTCTTTCCACTCATTGGGTTGACCAACCAACGCTATACAACAAGCTCTTGGAGGGTTCATCCAAGCCATTCTCCATTAATCATAGTTCAGCCGAACCATTTTTGCCTGCTTCAGCGCAAAAACAGGCACAGAAAAAGCCAAGGTTGGAGTGTTTTTGCTGATTCCACGGAGTTTCTGACACCAGCTTTCGTAATCACTGCTATCTCAGATTTAGGGCACAAAATGTGATCTCCTTCTCCTTCTTAGTTTCATTTTTCTTACATGATAATTACACAATTCTCTTTGATTTTTTTCCATGGAAATGAGTCTGATGTCAGCACTACCTAGAAATGCTCAAGCATGCCCATAATCCTCCCTTCTTTCCTGGAAATTTTGACTTATTTTTCCAGCTTTGGTGCATAAAAAGCAACTAACCTTGTTGTCATTGACAGTCCTGCTGACGACATCAATGGTCACTATAACCTCTATATCAGGATCCAGGGGCCAAGTGGAATTAATCATGGGTTTTGTCATGGGGCTGTGGATGATGTGGACCGTAACTGCAGAGGTGGCATGGACATCAAATGACGTGGCACCTTGGGGGGTAGATCTGAAACAGACAGCAGCGTTGGGTTATAGACCAAGTTGTCCCTCCTGTTCTCCTCTGTGGAGCCAAATACTTGAACCTGGAATGAAAATCCAGCCTTAACTGGGTGGAAAGGACTCAGAAACCATCTTTGGGTGATGAAATGAGTCGTCTGAATTTTATATGTATTATCTCTGTGGCGGTGTTGAGCAAGAAGAGCTCCCACTGGAGCTTCGGCACGTCCATACGTGGTTAAGCCTAGATTGCAAATCGCTGAAGTTTGGGCATCCAACCTCCCTCCACAACAGCAAGAAAACACCCAAAATTTCAGTATCCCACAACAAAACCCCAACAAAGAGCCAGGACAATTTTTGATACCAACCATCCAGGGAGATGGTTATCGTGGGACCATACCCTGACCCAAGAGATGCCCAAACTGGAGCAGAGCCTGAATCCGAGCGTGGAGAACTTGCACCCCACCTGCATGACATCCCTCGCCTTTGAAGTGCTGCCTACCTGCTCATTACAGCCCCAGCACCTCCATCCCAGGAGCACGAGTGCTCCAACCTGTCTGCTGTCGGGAGCCAGCCTCCCCAGCCGCACGCAAAAAGGGACAGGGTGGTAAATTTTAACAGTGAGAACAAAAAAAAAACACCACAGAGCAGAGATTTATTCCTCGTGTTGCTCTTGGCATGGCATCCCTGGTGCCTGCAGCAGCTTGTAAGGGGAGCTTAAAGCATCATCTCGCTTGACACTCCTCATATTTAACATCATGCAATGTCGTAAATCCACCTGCACGCTGTTGCACGCCATGACTTCTCAAATTTGGGTCTATTTGCCTTGATTTTACAACCCTCACACCTCAGCATTGCCACCGGATTCTCACTGTGCTCCATTTTCTGCCCCAAAACAGCCCAAACCACAGTCAAAGCTTGATGCATCCATCACTGAGTTCCCCCCAGCCAGTGCTCTCCAGGAACAAAATGATCCCTTTTTTTTAGTCGAAAGAGCATCCGTTGCCTGCTTTTTTGGACCAAAGCTCAAATTTGCTACCAAGGAGCCAAATCAGCCGATTTTGGGCTTGGGCTCCATGTTTAAATGGGACTGAGCTTGCTTTGAGTCCAAATCCAGGAAAAAAAAAATTGCCAATAATAGGTTTTATATAGTCCCATCTGGCTGAGAGGAAAAATAATACTTTTTTAGGGCAGCTAAAGCTCAATCCAAAGCCCTTCGGGGGGACGATGGCACATCCTGGCCTGGCTCCAACACACAACCCCAATAATTGCCCTGGATGCAATGCCGACCAGCTTGTCCTGTAGTCTCTATTATTATAAACGTGATTTATTAAATTATGACAATGTAACAGCAGGGTAAATACAGCCTCGTATCTGGCCGGTAAAGCAACCCCCATATTTAATGCTGGAAAAATCTCTTTTTGTGAAATCGCCCATGCAAACCTGCTGGTGGATTTTTTCTGCCTGAGCCACGCATTTTATTCTTTCCCTCATTTTAGCTCTGGCCAAGGTGCTCGTCTTGAATTGCTCTTGCCTAATGTTTTCACAGCCAGAAATAGATCCCGCTCAGCCGGGGTGTGCATGGGCTTTGCCTGCAAGTCGTCATGGCTCGGCTACGCTTTGACGCCTCTGGCGTTTGCCAGAGCCGACGTCCCTCCTTTGGGCACGGCTCCCTGTGGGAGCCAGCAGGACGTGTCCCCCATGCACCAAAAAAGCTTGCCAAATCCTTGGATGAACTCATGATGCGGGCTCAAAATGAGCTCTGATTTTCCCCCTAGCACCCATTTCTCCTCCAAACGAAGAGCAAAAACACCATCGGGCTCTCCCAAAACCCATCAGCCCTATGGAAAACAATGGGGATACCCCGATCCCAAGCCTTACCGGCGCATATCAAGGAAGACCTCGGTACCCAACACGCAGACACCGTAGCTGGCGTGGCTGGTGGACATCTGCACGACGTAACGTTGGGGCATGATGTGCCGGGGACGGCGGCCGCATGTGAAGGAAGCTGCTGTCTGGCTTTGTAGGTAAACCAGCACGACTGGATTAAAAGGCAGAGGAATTTAACTCCTCCTTCCCTCGATGACGGGGTTTAGCCAGGGGACCCTGCCGTCTCCACCTCCACCACCCAGCAAGCTGCCGCCCCGCTTGGGGAGATGGAGGCGATAAGGCAGCCCCTGGGGGAGGACGGGCGTCTCCGGGGAGGGGACACGGGGCAGAGGGGCAGGACAGGGTGGGTGACACCCAGCCCTGCCCCGGGATGCTCAGCAGCGAGCTCTTTCGGGGCTTATTCTCAACTTTTTATTCCCTTATAGCTCCATATAAGGACTCCAAAGCTCAATGCATTAAACATTTCAACTCCTCCTATTGTGCAATGTGGTTGTTTAGGGTTATTACAATACACGGTATCATTAAAATAAAGCATTTTCTTTAAAATGACCCAAATTTTCCATCTAGCCTCTCCGCAGGTGACTCATGGCCTTGGCTACCCCATTAGGGCAATGCCCGAATAAAGCCTAACAAAAGGAAATGTTTGTTCAGGTTGGTCCTTCCCATCATAACAGCTCCCGAGGAGCACGACGGGCAGAAACGGGTGCAGGGAAAACTGGTTATTTGGCAGGCAGGGAAGGGGAAAAAAACAAACAACAAAACAATAAGAGGCTTTCGACGGAAATTAAAAGTTCTTTGTGTTTCGCTTGGACCTTGCGTTTCAGGGAAATTGGGGGGTTTTGGGCATGCAGCAAAGCTCCCATGGGAAACATTCCCATCGCTGGGAGATGTCGTCTACCGGAGATAGCCATCTCTCTCCAGGCCATCCTAGGAGGCTTCGCCTGCCTGCGAAGAGGGAAAACGGGTGAGATTAATCCTTCTGAAGCTGAGCAGGAGGGCATGCTCGGGGACGGAGGTGGCAGCTAAAATGAAGGAAAAAGGCAGCACGGGGTCGGAGAGCACACCGACAGCCACGTTGCTGCAAGGTTCATCCTCGTAGCAAGGGGGACACGGGGCAGTGTGGCCACGTTAGTGATGCAACGGGCAGGAGAGAGCTGGAGCCAGGAGAAACCCAGTTTTGTGAGCGGCAGGACCCCTTGCAAGCCGAAAAGGTCAAAGCAAGCTCAGCGGAGCTAGAAGGACCGGTCCCCACCACTGCACTGAGCTGCACATCCTCAGCCGGAGGAGCAGCGACCTGCGCGCACCTTCCCCTGCAAGATCAAACCAGCTGCTTTAAACATCTCCCAGCCAGCCTACATTAAAGGGCTCCTTCCAACTTTAATTGCAGCAGCGAAAAAAACAACAGCACCGTGTCTCATACGCGAGCACGGCTTTAATAAGATTGTGGGAGCCTGCCGGGGCAACCAGGATGCTCAAGTGGGGAACGCTAGCGGCATTTCCAGGCTCTCCAAGGACCTCGCCTTGCTTGAGATTTTAGATAAAATCCCATTTCCCGAAACCCAGCACGAGCCAAACTCCTGATCTTCATAGACTCGTGAATTTTGCTGGTTGTCAAGCCCTCCCGGGGGAGCACAAGCCTTCACACACGCCTAAAACCCTTCGAGCTGAGGCGAAGCTGAGCTGGCACGGGGGGCGAGGAGCTCATTGCATCCTCCGAGAAAGAGTCTGGCCACAGCAGCATCTCTACCAGAGAGCTGCAAGTTGGATTTCCCACTCGCGGCTGCTGGTTGCACTGGTTTGGACTGGGCACGGTGCTGAGCTCGCCGCCTGCTGTGATTTTAGCATCACATCCTGCTTGGCTGGTTTGAGCCCTGTGCCGGACAGGGAACATACCTTAATCCCCACGAGGTCAGGCTGGTACAGTCTGTAATCTGGAGGGAGGTGGAGGATGGTGGTTTCAGGCTCCCAGCAAGCGTGAGGGCTTCAACAGAGGGTTTGAGAGCATGTGCTTCTCAAAACCCACCCAGGATCACATCTATCCAGAAAGGATGGAGACACAGTGCCGAAACCTCATCTTCATTTTGGGTTTGAGTTTTCTTCGGCAAGTTTAGTCACGGCACATTTTGAACCGTGGCAGTCACCGCAGATGCTCGCTCAAGCCCAAAACACCTCGTCTTCATTGGGTGGTACCTACACTCATCTCTTCTTCCTCCTCCACCTGCTATTAGCACCGACATGCCCGTGCACAGGGAGAATGACAATTTTAAGTCATCTGGCCCATTCAGAGCTGAGTGTTTCTTCCTAATAACACCTTGTCCTGAGAATTTGCTATTAAGATCCCTGGTACACGATGGACAGGCCCCTGCCACTCCATCAGATTGAGTGAGCTTAGTCAGCCTTGTTTTTTGAGGCTCACTTCATCTTTTTCCCAATTTCAGCCTGTTTCTAGCCATGATGGAGCAAGACCCGACCCCCCAGTGCTCCCCCACGAACCCCACTAATAGCCCAGACTCCCTCAGGGCGTTTCTTCTCACCCATCCTGCACCGCCACTTTGTCAAGGAAAGTTTGATAATCTCCCTAAGACAATAATTACTCCTTATTTATTACTCTGCATGCATAATTGCAGGCAGGAACTTTTAAGAGCCATGTCAGTCTAATTACTTGCAACAGGGCAAGGCATCGAACCAGTTATCAAGTCCCGCTCAGGTCTGCATGAAAGTTTATTTTCTTTAGGTGCGTAGCTGTAACAGCACGGCAGGAGCATCCCAGGGGGGGCACCAAGTCCCCTCCCAGGGACCTGCCTTCCCCATCCTGCTTGGAAGCCAGGGAAGAAGGGCAGAAGGCTGGTTTGGACCCATAAAAAATGCTTTTAAAGCCAATAAAACCCAAGAGAGATCAGTCCCCATCCTGGTAAAACATCCATGGCCAAGACTCATCAGAGCTGGCTTTGCAACTGCCTTCTGGGTGAGAAAGCATCAAAAATCCCCCTCCATCCTTTCTTCTCCCCAAAATAAAGGCGTCTGCCTGCTGGGAGACTTCATACCTGGCAATCCAAGAGCAAAGCACCCCATAAAACTGCTTTTTCCCCCAGGGCTGGAGCCATGCACGCACCCCGCGCTCGCCCTGCCCACACTCTCCCCCAGCTTTGCATTAAATTTGCTGCCCTATAAATATCTCCCTCGCTGGGGCGTGCTGGATGCCTCCCCCAGGGAGAGCAATAAAGCCACGGGTGGGCTCAGCTTTGCCCAAGCTCCTTCATCCTTGCCGGTGGGTTGGTTTCGCCTCCTCGAAGCTTCCTGGCTCTTCCAAAATAAAGCCAGCGCGGGCAGGAATGGGCAGGAACGGGCAGCGCCTCCTGGCTGGATTGGGACGGGCACCTGTTTGCACCTCCTAAACGCGAAAGGTCAGCTTGAAAGGACTCCGTGGGGGGAACATTTCCCTCCTACTCTTTGCAATAAGGCACGTGCCCGCAGGAAGGGAGCCGCAAAACCACCCCAAAACCCCTCACCAAGCACCCACGGAGCTTAAAACCCCCTTGCACCCCCTGGCTCGGTCCTTCTCGGGGAGGAGATGCTGGGTGATACGCACGTGAAAACCCTCAGGAATCAGCTCGCCAGGGTTGTTTGCAAGCTCTGGCGCTGGGATCTGTTCCCAGGTCCTCGAAATTAGGGCAGGCAGAGATCCATCAGCGGTGGGGAAGTTTATGCAGAGCAGCTGCTAATCTGGCAGATCTGATTCTTAAAAAAAACAGAAAACTCCTCTGACCAGATTGACTGTAGCCACGAAACCACGAGCCTCCAGACATCTACGTGTGTGTATATATATATCTCTATTTATATGTCCTGTGATAGTTTACCGTGTCTGATCTCCCACCTGATAGCACAGAGCAGAGCCTGCATCACAAATAGCATTTTTGCCTCCTGAAAAATCCCGTTCCTGCAGCATAAACTGAGGTTTATTTAGCAACTCGTGGGGGAGTTGCCCAGGCTTTCACTGCAATGGGGACAGGCAAGCTCTTTGCACTTGTCCCCAGCACCAGATGCAGATACGGAGAGGATGCCTCAGCCGATTGCCCCTCTCCTTCCTCCCCAAATGAGACATTGCAACGGGTAGGTGCCTTGCCAAAGCCTCTGTAAGAAGGATTTAGTATTTTCCCCACTGGCAGCATAGCTGCTCCATGAAGACCTCCAGAGGCTTGCAAAGGCCCCAAGAAGCTTTGAAAGACCCCTAAGGCTTGCAAAGAACCCATGAAGCTTACAAAGACCCTGCATGGCTTGCAAAGAACCCCAAAGGTTTGCAAAGCCTCCAGGAAGCTTGCAAAGACCCCAGCAGGTTTGCAAAGACTCTGAGAAGCTTTGAGAGACTCCAGAAGGCTTGCAAAGAACCCCAAAGGCTTGCAAAGACCAAACCTGGTTTCCAAAAACCCCAGGAAGCTTGCAAAGACCCCATCCTCCTTCCACCCCAATCCCTCAAAGTCAGAGACTGGTGCAGTGGCAGGGGAAAGGGGGCTGCCAG
>NW_009190164.1:12986-25611 GCF_000690835.1 Fulmarus glacialis
CCCGCGGGCAGCCAGGACCACCCAAAAATCCCCAGAGCCACCAGGGTTTCAATCCCATATTTGCTAGCAGGTAACACTTGCTCCTAAGGGTCCACAGGTTTCCTTCTGCCTGGCAAGTGCCGGGGGCTTTTACCCAGACTAGCACCATCACGCCAGCTGGACCATAGGGGATATAAATACATTTATATTTATATATAGATGTATAAAACAAACCCCATGACCAGCTAGAAATGCTCTGGCTGATTTTAAAAATCCAAGTGATGTGGTGACCCTGGGGTCCTTCCGTAAGATGGGAGGGATTTGGGGTTTTTTTTGAAGAAAAGGAGGATTTAAATAGCATGTGTGTTTTCCTTACTGACAACTGAAACACTAAATCCTCGGGCGCAGGAATTGGGAAGTGAAAATGGTAAAAGAGAAGCTGCTTTTTGCTCATTTTCTTCCAAACTGATGGGTTTACACCTCTATTTCCCCAGCCCACGGGTCCCAGGAGAGCACAGGGAGGTGAGGCCACCCCAGCCCGTGTGGTGCCAGCTGCCGGCTCTCCTTTGGGGTAAAAAGAGGGGAAATAAGTCTCATACAGTGCTGGAGAACAGAGCCCGCTTGTGCAAACATGATGCAATTTTGGGTGGTTTTTTTTTCTTCTCTTTTTAAATTATTTGCCTTTCTGGTTCCTCTTTCACCAGTGTTTCTTACTACTGGTGGTTTAAATAGACAGGAGTTAAATAGATAAATTATGATGCTGCTCAGGAGTAACATTTTCCAGCTTCCAGCAGGTCAGCTCCTGGGTCAGGGTGTCTAAAGCGGGGGTCATTTAACCCAAGCCCCCGGCATGTTTTGCACAGCAGCGGTGCCGCTCCGACCTCGATGCTCTACGAAAGGCACAGTCTGGGAGCAAAGTGGTTTATATTTTCTTTTACTCCTCAGGGAGAACATCTACAGCCTTTAATAAAATGTCCCCATTGCCACAAATCTCATTTTTGCACATGCAG
Source organism: Fulmarus glacialis (assembly GCF_000690835.1). Taxonomy (NCBI): domain Eukaryota; kingdom Metazoa; phylum Chordata; class Aves; order Procellariiformes; family Procellariidae; genus Fulmarus; species Fulmarus glacialis. The sequence continues at coordinate 13,976 of NW_009190164.1, forward strand.
AAAAGCAGCAAAACTGCCTTTTTTTGTGTGTTCCCAAGTGTTTGCTCAGCAACGCAAAGTCCTCGCTCACATTTGCTCAGGTCATGGCAAAAAAAACCACAACAGGATCTACTTCAGATGGGAAACTGAATTTGAGCTTATTTCTACGCCCCAGCCACAGAGGGAAGAGAGCACTAAAAAAGAAAAGCCCGAAAGGGATATAAATAAGGAACATGAACCTGAACGTTTCTGCTCCTCACTAATTGCTTGTGGCTTCCAAAATCTGGGGCAGAAGTTTGGTTTTTAAAATGAATATTTAGCTTGATGTTAATAAATAATGCAAATGGCTGCGTGGGCAGCAATTGCTCCTGACGTGCTCCGGTGCAGTGTGGCAAGCGGCAGGTTCGCCGTGCAAAACCACCTCCGATTTCCCCTCATTGGCAACTCACACCCCAGCTTCCCTCTGAAAATAAGCAGGAAAAAAAAAAAAAACAAGAGGAGTGTCCTGCTCTCGCCTAAGGGCTGGGAAATTATATTTCTTCCTCCCAAGAGCAGCCAGAGCTTTTCCTTAGAGAGCAAAAAAGAACAGATACCCCACGGATGCAAATGCCAGCCAAAACCCAAAGCACTGCAAAATCACGTCCCCGTTGGGCTGCTTGTCCCTGTTTGGGGTCGGGGAGATGCTGGAGGGACAGGGAGTTGGGGACAGCTGGGGGAGCTCCTTGCATAGGGCTGGGAGCTGGCTGGGCTTCAGGCCAGCTGCCCTCCCTCTCCATCCCTTCCCTCCCTGCGGAGATCATTTTCATGGGGCTTTAGAGGGTCCAATCCAACCGCCCCTCCCTTCAGACTGGGGTGGGGGCTGCAAATTTGTCATCCCAAACTTTGCAAGCTCCAAAAGCCAATGGATTTGCTTTGGAGCCAGTCGAGGAGGAGGAGGGAGGCGTGCCGGGGAGGAAGGAGAGGCAGCTGGGTGCTGCCAGGGGGCTCAGTGCCACCCGGAGCAGGTGGGGAAGGGTGTGTGTGCCCATCATCGGGGCATCCGGGCTGCTGCGTGGGGAGATGCCAGGGGACCGCACGCTCCGGCTGCAGCACGGGAACCGCATCGAGGCCCTGTGCGTGCTGGGCACCCACATCTCCGTCGATGTCTACGGGTGAGTGTGACGCCCCAATGCTCCCCTTCCTCCCTCCATTTCTGCACTTCCACCTTTCTCCTCGCCTTTACCCCCATTTCTCCTTCCGCAAATCCCCCCTCGTTTTTCCTTCTGCTCCCCCAAAACCCGCAGCCCTCATGCTGTGATTTAATGCAATTTGTGGGCAAAATCTTCCCTGGGCTTTGCAAATCTGCACAAGTCCCAGGAAAGCTTTGAGCATGCACGTTTGCATGGTAATGGTATTTACCCCGGGTCTGCACCAGCGATGGGTTTGATTCATTTGCAGTCAACAGCTCCAGTGTCATCTCGGAAAGGTGCTGGAGAGCGGAGGGATGAGCAGGAGCCACGGGGATGGACTGCAAAGGAGGGGATGCAACTGGGAGAGGGAAGGAAAACAAGATCTAGTGACCATGCAGTGTCCTGGGAAAGCACACAAGTCCCCATGACACCAGCCCTGCACCCCTAAAACCAACCTAACACTGCACTGCAAGATAACTATTCCCCCAAAGGAAAAAGTTTAAAAGCTCATTTCATGGTTAATTCTGGTCTTTGCTGCTTTTGCAAATCTCATCCTCAATATTCAAGCAAGCAGCGCAGCTACAACTCATCTGGCATCTCTCCGGGTCAAATCTCCTCCCGGTGGGATTCCCAAAACCCAGAAACAAGGAAACCAAACCAGTTTTTCCATGCATAATTAAATGTAATTGAACAATTTAAGAAACGCCCGGGCAGCAGCAAACGAGGGCTCAGATTTCCTCTCCCCCTCCCCGGTACGGGTTTGGCAGGGCTGCCGGCACCCAGAAACCCAATAAATGATGCTGTAACAGTGATACGGCGCAAGCTCTCAGGTATCAGGAGCACGTATGCTCAAAGGGAGCCTGCACCTCAGGAGCTGTAAGCATCCCAAAAACAATAACCCTGGAAAGACAGCAAAATTAGGGACAAGGAGCCAGGAGAGGGCAAAAGGACACACGGAGCAGCTGGAGAAAAGCAAGGGCACAGACTGGGAGCAGTGCAACACCAGCTGCTTCGGGCTTGGATAAAATCACACTGAAAATTAGAGTTTCCCATGGTAAAGTCTCTCAGCTGGGTTGCCACGCCATTACGATGAGCTGTTAAATACCAGGTTTGCTTCAGCTGGAAAATAAACACAGATTTCTCCATTGAAGTGCAAACTCAAGTTGGGTTCCAGCCGCACTGAGTGCTTTGGCTCCGATTATTATAGATCTTAATCTGCACCAATGGCTACAAAATAGACTCATTTTGCTAAAATAGTATTCTGCCCTAAAAAAAAAAAGACACTTCAAGCATTCTCAGGCAGGGAGGAAAGGGCAGAAAGGTGCCGGTGGTGAGCGTGGAGACGCCAGCGTGCCCAGTCTTGGCTGTGTTTTGGGCAGTGAAATTAATTGCAGTGAGAACCAGGTGTTTTCACTGCAAACCTCTAAAAATACAGTGTGTTTTTGGCAGGGCGGCCCCAGCCGGGGCGGTCTCCTTCAGCGTGAAGCACACGGAGGGGGTGAGCGTGGAGGTGGTGTGCCAGGGCCAAGCAGAGGTCAGGTCAGCCCCCAGCAGCAGGACACAGTGGCCGCTGGATGAGGGGACAGTCCTGAGGTTCAGCATGAGCCAGGCCAGCACTGAGGTCAATGATAATAAGGTAAGAAGTGGGGTGCTGGGGTGTGGGACCTCCACGGAGGGAGAGCATCCTTCCCCAACCAGGGATTTGGGGGTTTGCAGGTAACCATCAGCTTTTACACAGAGGGAGGGCAACCAATTAACCAAGCCGGGGTCTTCCTCACCGGCATCGGTGAGTACAAAGGCTTCTGCAATGCAGCAATCCCTCTTGAACCCTTTGGTCCCTTGGAGTGGGGTGTTTTGTTATGAGAGCAGAGATGGACCCAGGTTTGCTGGGTTCTGGGGGGCTTTTGCACCCACCCAACCTTGCCGTACCCTGGGATGATGGTGGGGTCTGCCCATCCAGGGATCTCTCTGGACGTCGACGCAGATCGGGACGGCGTGGTGGAGAAGAACAACCCCAACAAGGTAATTCAACCTCTTCCACTGCACAGAAAGATCACGGGCTTGCAAGAGCCTAAGCTCGCTAAGCCCCAGCGGGGTGTTTTAGGCAAGCTGGACCTGGGGTCCCGAGGGACACGGGGCCATCCTGCTCGTCAGCTGTGATAAGGAGAGCCCCCTCACTCCGGCATCGGACTGCAATGACGAAAGGGTATTCAGCAAAGAAGGTAACTCAGCTTCAATTAAAAAAAAAAATCATATAAGCAAAAAATGCTCCATCATTCCCCCTCTTTAACCTTTTTGGAAGTGAAATTTTGCTTGGGAACCAGCTGCCCATGAGCTGCTCTCCACCAAGCTGCTGAGTAAGCTTCCCACATGGGAATTTTTTTTTTTAATGCCATGCAAACTAATTGCGGTCAAGCAGAGGCACGAAGCACGGCCAGTAAAATAGCAGAGGTGCCAGTGACGGCAGAGCTTGGCGCATGGATGCTTTGCACGGGTGAAAGGAGCTCGGGGTGAGGCATGCAGCCGGCAGCCAGGAATATACCCGCCTGTTCCTGGAAAACTAAAACCACGCGGAGACAGTGCCCATCGGCTTTTTGAGGCCAGGGACCAGCTGTGCCAGGGCCGCGGGGGAAAAAAAAAAAAAAAAGCATTTGTTTCAAAGCCCAAGCCACAAGCTTTGCTAGCAGGACCACAGGTTGTTTTTCCAGCTTGCGAAGGCTGGTAGCAAGGGAAGAGCAGCTCTTCCCTTGGCGTGGGAGATGCAAACCCCAGGAGGGAGCATGCAAGCCAGCCAGAGCTGCATGGTGCAATCACCCATCACCCAGGTTTTTTTGTTTGCACCCCAGATTTGCTGGACATGTCTCGGATGGTCTTGAGGACCGAAGGGCCACAGCGCCTGCCCCGGGGGTACGAAATCGTTCTCTATATTCCTGTCTCTGACGCAGACAAAGTTGGGGTCTTTTACGTACAGAGTAAGTTCTTCCTCACCTCCTCCTCTGCCCCTTTCTCCTCATTTATGGTGCCTTTGAGATCCCTGCAAGCTCTTTTCTTTCCATCTCTGACCTTGTCCTCTCCATGCTCTTCAAATGACACTTCTGAAGCAAATCATGCCCTCAGCATCCCTTCTCCAAATTATTCCGGTGTTGAATATTGTCTCTTCTCAATCAATCGGAAAACTTTGGAGATTAACAAGCAGAGGCACAGGGCCATAAGGCCATTTATCCAAGGTCATCCAGCAAAGAAGTAGAAAAAAAAAAAAAAAAAAAAAAAGGCCATGTGTCCTGACACCCAGATGCTTTATCCATGATGGCAACATGCTGTACAACACATTTTCACCTCCTTGTTCCTTATTGTGGGCACAGTGATTTATTCCCTGGGACCAAAAGCCCTCATCCAGCCCAGAAACGTGACATTAAGTAGCTTGGTCGTGTCCCTCCATGCAGAGGCCATCTGTCAGCAGGAAAAAAAATCTCATCCCATGGCAGGTCAGAGGGGGCTGCAAGGGCAGAAACCCCACGAAAACATCTTCCCAATGACTGCTCCATCCAAGGAAAGGCTGAGACATTTTTCCTCACCCTTCTTGTGCATGACTGCAGAATTGTAAGCCCCTTAAACTCCTGTTTTAAGGTACTTCTGCCCGATGAAGTTGTATCCACCCACAGAGGCGGAGAAGCTCCAGCACAGAGGGGTGGTTGTACCTCCTTGCACACAAGCAAAATAAGCTTGAAACCACCAGTGAAACCCTGGAAATTGCCTACCTTCCCCTTTCTCTTCTTGCAGACCCCTTCTTTGGGCAGCGCTACATCCACGTGCTGGGCCAGAGGAAGCTGTACCACACCGTGCAATACACCGGTGGGGCCGCCGAGCTTGACTTCTTTGTCGAGGGGCTCCGCTTTCCCGACGATACCTTCCCTGGGCTGGTCTCCATCCATGTCAGCCTCCTGGAGACCTTGGCTGAGGTCTGGGGGCTCCAGGGAAAGGGTGCAACATCCTGAGGGGCACGGAGAAGGGGATAGGGATTGAATGGAGAGCAGTCCCCATTAATTTACCCCAAAAAAGACCTCAAGGGTAGGGTATTTGGGGGGAATAGTGGTAAACAGGGTGTGGAAAGTTCCCAATTTCTGCTTGCCTCCCCCAGGGTATCCCCCATACACCAATCTTCACCGACACAGTAGCATTCAGGGTAGCACCATGGATCATGACACCCAACACTTTGGCACCGGTGAACGTCTTCGTCTGCAGGTAAAGGCCAAGGGATGATGCCTTCCCAGCCAAATCAACATCAGCCCCACAGTCTCCCTGGAGATCACCAAGACAGGCTGGGAGGTGATGGGCAGAGGGAATGGCAGCTGCCTGCAGGGGATATCCATCCTCCAGCAGCCCTTCATCCCCTTCTCTCCTGCCATCCACTTTCCCAGCATGAAGGACAACTACCTCTTCATCAAGGAGATAAAAAACCTGGTGAACAAGGCTGGCTGTGAGCTGAAGGTTTGCTGTGGCTATATCAACCGTGGGGACCGCTGGATGCAGGTAGGTGGGCACCAGAGAGGGAGCAAAGCTTTCCCTCCCTGCTGATGTACCCCATGCGGGTTTTCCTCCCTTCTTTAGGATGAGATTGAGTTTGGCTACACCCATGCTCCCCACAAAAGCTTCCCAGTGGTGCTGGACTCCCCTCGAGATGGAGGGCTGGAGCAATTCCCCATCAAGGAGCTGCTGGTAAGAGCAGGACAGTCACTTGCATTGCTCCAGGAGCAGCTTGAAGGTTTTTATGCTTAATCTGTTTAATCTTTCCTAAAATCCCATTTGCACTTGGCTCCTTGGAGGCCCTACAATGAATTGCCTGAAAAATGAGAGTTTTAACACCTCTGCATGCAACTGCATGGAGGTACCACCCCGTCCACTTCCAGCTGGGAGGCCACCAACAGCCTCACCCCCCTCAAAGCAAGGAGCAGAGCCTGATCCACATCCCAGCCATCTGGAAAACCTTTTATCCAGAAGGTGCTGGATGAGAGGCGCAAGGAGGACCCCATGCCTCTAGGAACAAAGGACTCCTGCCAAGCTCTGGGACAGGAGTGGATTCCTTCACCCTGAATATCTGAGCAATGGGCTGGTTTTTCCTTTCCCCCTCTGCACCTCTGACTACACAGCAGCTCCCGAGCAGGAGAGGAAAGGAAAGTGTGAGAGGGATCAATTTACTTGCTCAGAAGAGAGCAAGATGCAGCCAGCTGCCAAAAACATCCCTGTGGGGATTCTCTGCCAAGGCAAAGGGCCAGCCACAGGCAGGGCGTGCAAAGAAAGCTTCCTGGGAAAGCAGTGACCCTGGCCAGGGTGTTTTGGGAGAGCCCAGCAAAGACAAACTTGAGAAAAAGATGGGCTGAATCATCCCTTTGAGATATCGCCATGCAGAAAGGGCAGGACATCCCCAAGTAGCCACCAAATCTCTGCCCATACACCCAGCCAGGCCCTGGCAGCAGCCTCAGCCCTGGTCTTCTCTCCGACAGTAACGGGAGAAGAGGACAGCTCACTTTTTGCTGCACGTCACTTTGGGGAAGATTAAGCATGTTCAAAAGCATTGAAATACACCACTTCTCATGCCTGAAATGAGTACATGCAGTCCCGCATTCATCAGGCAGGATGGGAATAGCGCACTGATCTGCTCCTTCGCAAATAAGCCAGGCAACCGCTCCTATCTGCCCTCCTTAGGAATTGCTTTACTTCATATTTAGAGAAGCAATTTCAGCCTTTGGAGCTGCTAACACATTATACTCCAATTTCCGCTTTGAAGCCTCCCCTAATCCCCACTCCTATCTTTCCAATCTCATTTTCCAGCTAGGAATATTTAGCCGAACGCAACACGCACAGGTCCTCCTCTCGCCTCGGCCAAGCCCTAAGCCCCTGGGACCCTGCACCAGGGAAAAAGGAGATGAGAGGGAATAATGTCCTCAAAATCAATCTGGAACCGATAGGACTTGGATGCAACCTGCAAACCTGGGATGAACCAGCGCCTTGACAGTTGAAACCGTACCGGCTCTGTGGTTTATTAAACTGAAATAAGATGAGAGCAGGTGTTTCATGTTCAGTTCCTCCCGCAGCACCCAGGGAAAGGATTTGACCCCCAGCCACTCTCCAGATATGCACCCCAAAAACGCACAGGAAGCCTTAGGGAAAGGCAGCAGCAGCTCCCTGCTTCTCCAAACACACTCAATTAAAAAAACCAACTTCTAGATTATAACCATCCACCCTTGGGTCTCCCTGCTCATTTTTACCGACCTGTATATTTTATTTACCCGTAAGGAAACCCAACACTAACAAGTGATTGGGACTGAATGCAAACCCAGATACCTGACCTTGTCCCAGGGGCTGTCGTGAGCTCCAAGCCCACATTGACTTGAACCAGAGAGCAAGGACAGGCTCAAGGCAGGATTTTTGTCCCACCGTTGCCATTTTTGCCCTGTTTTTTACATTGCAATCTCTCCCTCAGGCATTTGACCCTGGCACATCACAACCAAGTGTTAATTACCCCTGCATGCACAACACCTTAAATCTCAGATATATTAAGTCCTGAAAATCAGGGCTTAAATAGGATTTAAGTGAAGTACAGCCCCTCGGATGGCTCTTATGCCTGGGGTGGATTTACCCTCAGGGGCTGAAGCTCATCTCACTCGACAAGAGCCATCTAGAACTCACCTTTGGGGCTACCCCAGCACCTAATTAGCTTAATGCGGACACTTAAACATTGGCTGCAGGATAGCAGAAGAGATCTCTCCCCAGCTCAATGCCCCAGCTCTGCCCCTGGCACTTGCCGTTTATTACTGAGCCCAGATGACCCAGAGACCTTTATCCTCTTGCCTTTCCTTCAGCCTCTCCCGATCCACAGACGGACTTCACTCTTGACATTTTTACCCACTGGAGCAGGTCTGAGCCCAGCAGGAAGGATAAAAGCAAAGGCAGGGGGGACTCAGGGCAAAGCCCACAGCGATTTTTCTTTCCCCAGGGCCCCGACTTTGGCTATGTGAGCAGAGAGCCCCTCTTCGAAGCTATCACCAGCCTCGACTCCTTCGGCAACCTGGAGGTCAGCCCACCCGTGACTGTGGCAGGGAAGGAGTATCCCTTGGGGAGGATCCTCATCGGCAGCAGCTTCCCCACGTAAGAGATGGGAAACCTACATTTTTTGGGAGCAAAGGAACCACAAATCAAAATCATGTTAATGGGCTTAATTAGCCATTCCCTGACCAGCTGCAAATCTGGTCCTCTATGGGGTGGGTGCACCCAACCCCAGTGCTCAATCTCTGCCCTCACATTTGCACCCTCCTTTCTTTCCTCCACCATACCAGTTTATGTGTATGTACATCTGGCTACATAAATATTTATTCCCCTTATTCTCTCTCTCGGGGGTATTCTGCCCCCAGATCCGCAGGGAGGAGAATGACCAGACTGGTGCGGGATTTCCTCTACGCCCAGCAAGTGCAGGCTCCCGTGGAGCTCTACTCTGACTGGCTGTCCGTGGGCCACGTCGACGAGTTCGTCACTTTTGTGCCCACCTCCGACACAAAGGTACCCCAAATCCCCAAACCAAGTGGTTTCTCTTCTGAGATACTAATCCCATTGAGGCACCTCTAGGGAAAACTCCAAAGCTCCTTTCCTTGACAGTCCCAGCCAGTTATTTGCTTGGGTTCTGACCCCTGTCCCCAAAATAAGGGCTCTGAATACAAAAAGGAACTTTCTTAGCTAATAATCAACACAGATAGAAGAAAAAAGACACCTGCAAAGGTAGTCCAAGAAATTTAAACCCCAGTATTCACATGGGCTGCCCAGGGCTCACAGCTGCTCCACATCTCCCAGATGTTTTCAAAAGCTAGCTCTTCCTTCTACCCTGGTTTTTACTGCTTCTGACACAAGACTTTTCCCTCCAGGGAAGCCATGCCTTGACCTGGACAGTTCAGAAAAGGAGTATTTATGCACACACGCACCCCACAAACCCTCCATGCAGTGCTTTTCCCCTCCTCAGGGCTGTGCTAAGCCCCTGTAAGAGCTGCCATCAAGATTGCAGCAAGCAGCCTCCTGCACTCCACCAAGGAGACCATTTCTGCTGCTGGGAAGAAAGCTAGGACACACACGGGGCTCAGACCCTAGAAATTCAAAATTCCCAGTTTTCCATAGGATTAGCTTAATGCTGATTTTTGGCCTCTCCTGGGAAAGTCAGAGCATGATTATTGACTTGCTCCATCCTCCCCCCTACATTGCAATGCCAGCCCAGAATCAAAAAATACCAACCTAGACAGCAGCCATACCCCCAACCCACCATCTCAGCTCACCCAAACCTCCAACAAACACCCTCCCGGGGGTTTATGTACCCCACCTGGGGTGGGCAGGATCGGACCCAGCTGCAGCCAAGCTGCAGTTTTCCTCCCTGTCCCAGCAGCAGTTTAACCCCTCGGGGGTGGTTTGGTGGGTATTTGCCAACAGCGTAAATCACCACAACTCATTCGGATATATCCCCTCAGCACTGCATTTAAAAAGGCACTAAATAACAGCGAAGATGCCTAATTTTAAGAGTTTAAGCTCAGGTTCCTTGCAAAAATAAGCCCCTGAGGTCCCCCAAGGCTTCAGATAAGCCACTTTCGGTGACCGCTCTCCCTCCTGTCTTGCCCCAGCGATTTCGGATGCTGATGGCCAGCCCCGCGGCGTGCTACAAGCTCTTTCGGGAGAAGCAGAAGGAGGGCCAGGGCGAAGCCACCATGTTCAAAGGCAAGGGGACAATGGGCGGCTTCGGCCGAGCTTTGATGTCAGCTGAGACAGCCGGAGGCCACCCCGCAGAGCAGCCGGCCCGAGGGCGGCAGCGCCTGACCGACGTGCGGGTATCGGGGGGACGTGGGGACCTTTTCCCAGCCGGTTGCCCTTCACGGCTGGCAAGCGGGATGCCTGCCCACCATACCCAGCCTCCTCAAGCCCTATTTTGGGAAAACGAGTGGGACGGGAGGGATAAAGCCCTCTGCACGGAGGGGATGCTTGCTCGGTGGGATGGAGCATCTCTGTAAATGCCAGCAGAGCTCCAGCACGGAGTGGGGACAACTGGGGGGCTCTCGTGTCACCCCAAATTAGCACCATTTTTTCTCGCTTGCCCTTCTCTCCCTGCAGCAATGACGCTTTGGCTGCCAGTTTGGGCACCCTTTAATTGTGGTTTTGAACATCATCCATCCGCGATGGGGTTGGGGGAAGATCTCCATACCTCCGCGGGTCCCTCTGGGTCACTGTCACCTGCCCAGGACCCGGCCGTCCCAAAACAAGGGGTGGAGGTGGTAGCTCTGGTTTTATGGAGCTGAGTGGAGCAATTTAAGAGCCAATGACTCCTGTGGGCAGGAGGGTGGATGACAGGACCTTTCCAATGCTCTTTCCAACAGGCAGAGGTTTTCCTCCTACCCAGTTTCCCAATAAACTAAGAATTGGGACTCCCAGCAGTCTTAACCCCAAGCTCAGGGAATTGGGATTTGGGGTTTTTTTTTCCATCTCTGTGCCCTGTTTTAATCCGGGCTCCTACCAGTGCCACTTCATTTTGACAGGGATTTGCATTTGCAGGGTACTCGGGGACAGACACGAAACGGGTCACCATTAACAAGGTCCTTTCCAACAACATCCTGGTGCAGCAGAACCACTATGTCCAGGTAATAACCAATATTTCTGGTAATAATCCATATTTCTTGCAATAACCACCCCAGGGTGGAGCAAACCCTTAAGGGGAGGTGCTGAATTTTGGCTGTCCTCCTGCGTGAGATGGCTTTGGGGACAGTGCCCACCTGTGTCCCCCACCTCGACCTGCTCTTCTCCATCCCTTCCAGTGCTGCATCGACTGGAACAGGGACATCCTCAAGAAGGAGCTGGGATTGACGGAGGAGGACATCGTCGACCTGCCAGCCCTTTTCAAGCTTGACAAGCAGGGCAAAGCCGTGCCGTACTTCCCCAACATGGTGAGGGGGGTCACCGCTCCGCAGGTCCTCTCCAAAAACCAGTTTATTCAGCCAGGATGAGTCCCCAAAGTTGTCCCAAAAAAGCACAATATTTACAGTTGCCCAGAAAAAGAAAATATCTCCAGCCAGGCTCGAATAAGCCCGGGTCTACGACAACTTTGCGGCTTCGTCTTGCTTGCGGTTGGGTTAAACTACGTAGTTTTGAGGTGAAAACCTTTCAAAGTGGTGAAATTGCAAGGCGTAGGGCGCATTTTAATGATAAAAAGGGAGAAAATGATGACTGATTTGGAGGCCTGGGGGAGGGCAGCTGCACAAAGTGGCGTCAATGCCCCATTTTGGGGTGAGGCTGATGGAGAAGGGTGGCTGGCGGCTTTCCTTTGGCTTTATCAATCGGAGAGGCCGGTGCTGATGCTACCGGGCTCCCCTTGTGTCAACCCACAGATCACCATGATCGTCCTGGCCAAGGACCTGGGCATCCCCAAACCCTTCGGCCCCGTGGTGGGGGGCGAATGCTGCCTGGAGC
>NW_009190165.1:0-3590 GCF_000690835.1 Fulmarus glacialis
CCCTAACGGTAACGGTCCCCATGCACCCCCAAAACACGCTAGTGGAGGTCGTGCAGGGGAGCATGGCTGAGCCACACAAAACCCTGGGGAGGAAAGAGGATGAGCCTGGGGAGCGCAGATCGGGGAGCCAGCGCCTCGGCAGCCAAGAGGGAGCTGGCAGGGGGCTGGGGACCCCTCCTGGCGGCCGCGCGCCCATGTCCCCGCGGGCAGCAAGGAAGACGCAGTCGGGGATGGAAATGCGCTGCGGGGTCCCCTCCCGCCCCCGTCCCAAGGGACCTGCCAGCTCGCAGGGCTGGTGTCCACACAAACCTTTGCTTTGCTGACATGCCAAGCGCCCCGCACAGCCGTCCCTGCCTGCCACCCAGGCACGGCCACCCCTTGTTGATCCTGGCCCGCTCCAGGGGATTGTGCTGCCAATTTACACCAACATGCGCAATCAGGCCGGGGACTTGGTGGCAGGGACTTGGCCGGGTGACTCGTCCCTTACGACAAAGCCTCCATTAGAAGGAAGTGCAGAAAGGTTGAGTCACCCCTGACTGTCACCGGGAGAGTGCGGGGCTGGACTTTACGCTCCACGAGTGGGATGGTCGCCCCAGCCCAAATGAGTGTCACATGGTGAGGGAGAGATTCTGGAAGGTCAATGAGATTAAGTGCAGCGAGACACGAGCTGCCCCGTTGCTGTCTCCCATCGCATCTCTTCACCCACCGCTTCTGCTGCTGTTTCTCCAGGTCGGGTGACTCTGGCCTCCGCCGGCCGCCATGGATTGGAAAACGCTGCAGGCACTGCTCAGCGGGGTCAACAAGTACTCCACGGCCTTTGGCCGCATCTGGCTCTCGGCGGTCTTCGTTTTCCTCGTTCTGCTGGAGCGCGTGTGGGGAGATGAGCAGAAGGACTTTGACTGCAACACACGGCAGCCGGGCTGCACCAATGTCTGCTACGACCACTTCTTCCCCATCTCCCACATCCGCCTCTGGGCCCTGCAGCTCATCTTTGTCACTTGCCCTTCCCTCCTGGTCATCATGCACGTGGCCTACCGGGAGGATCGCGAGAAGAAGAACCGGGAGAAGAATGGGGAGAATTGCCCCAAGCTCTACAGCAATACGGGCAAGAAGCACGGCGGGCTGTGGTGGACCTACCTGCTCAGCCTCTTCTTCAAGCTTATCATAGAGATCCTGTTCCTCTACCTCCTCCACAAGATGTGGGACAGCTTTGACTTGCCACGGCTGGTCAAAAGATCCAACGGGGACCCCTGCCCCAACACTGTAGACTGCTACATCGCTCGGCCAACCGAGAAAAGAGTCTTCACATATTTCATGGTCGGAGCCTCCTCCATCTGCATCGTCCTCACCGTCTGTGAGATCTTCTACCTCATCTTCAAGCGGGTTGTGCGGAGTGCGCGGAAGTGGAAGAAGTCCACCAAGCGCTCCGTCAGCTACAGCAAGGCCTCCACCTGCCGGTGCCACCTCAAGGTGGAGGAGAAGGACAACAAGTCCCAGACTAGGTGTGTGGCAGCCCTGCGGGCCTTGGCTCCCAACGTGACTGCCGTCTGATGGGGTGGTGGGAGGGGAAGAGGGAGGGAAACGTGTCCAGGGATGGCTGGCCCCAGAGGTGGCCACTGGTGATGCCACCATCAGACTCTTCAGCCAGGACCTCAATGGCTTGAAAGGGGAGGGGGACACATCCACGGGAACTCTCCTGCTTGGGACCATGGGCATGTCCCCGGGTGTTCCAGCGGTGTGGGCACGCTTGGTGGCAGGTGGGTGCCAGCTCCCCATGGGCATGCCTGAGGGTGTCTGTTCTTTCCACAGAGGAGAGGAGCTGTGAGCTTGCCCATCCCAGCCAGTTCGCCTTCCCCTTGGCCCAGCAGCTTTCCAAACCTGCCAAGTCCCCGAAACCTCGAGAGTCGACCCGTGTGAAAAATGACTAAACCAACGAACTGAAGTCCCCCGAGAGAGGCCCATGGGTGCCCGAGCAGACGCAGGTAAGGCGAGGGCAGCCCCAGAGCTCTGATGGCTGCATGTGGTGGTGCTGCAGAGCTACGACAATCACACCAACGCGCAGATGCCATGCACGACTGCTGAGCAGCCAGCCCTGCCGCAGCAGTCAGCGCTGTCCAGCCCGGCAGTGAGCCTGGCCGAAAGCTACAGGGATGAAGCTGTTGAGCTTGGAGGGCACACAGGACTGGGGCTGGCAGGAGGCAGCACGGGGGCTCCCATGTCCCAACAGCTTCTCTTGGGTCCTCCAGCTCTGCTGCTCCCATGCTGGGTACGAATGCATCGGTCGGTGCCCAGTCAGGGCTGGTGTCACCCAGCACAGTGACGGTCCCCAGTTTGCCAATACTGGGACAGGAGCAGCTTTTCCCCCTTTGCTCAGGCAAGCACCGTGCCGATGTCCTGCCCAAATGCCCTTGCTGACTCTGCTGCTTCCCTCGGTGCCTTTGCATCCCCCCTTGCCTCAGATGGACACGTCACGCACAGCATCAGCTATGGATCCAAAAGGCCAATAAACATTGTGCTGTTTGTAGACACTGGGATCTGCTCTGCACACTGTAAATCGAGGGGACTGATGAGGGCAGAAGAAATGGATTTGCAGAGGTTCCCCGGGAGCCTGAGTGCTCCTCACTCCCGCCCGAGCCAGGGCGGTGTGGGTTGAGCCCCAGGGCTGGCATGCCTGGCGTCTGCCCGCTCTGCCTCCTCCTGGCTTGTCACGCGTCATTAAACTTTAATTCACCAGAACCACACTCTGGCCCCAAAGGAAATCAAGGAGGGATCAGCATCAATTATTTACTAAACCTTGACAAATATTACAATAAATAAAAATTATTTCCATTTAATCTCTCCTTAAGCAGCGCTACGCAGAGTGTCTGCTGGCACTCCGGCCAGCCACATTTCCAGCTCTGCTCGGCTAGCCCGCGTTCCCCCAGACCCATAAGCGTGTCGCAGTGTGCGCTGACACAGCCAGGGATCGTGCCGCTGTGAGAGGCCGCGACATCGATGCCCACGCCGCCGGCAGGGTGATGTGTGACGTGTCTCTGTGCCAGACATGGAGCAAGTGCTTCCAGCATGGGCTACTCCTGTGGGCACCCCAGCACAGCGTCACCTGCACAGATGCTGCAGGAGGTCGGACAGCACAGGGTGTCCGACCGGGAAGTGGCTCTGGCACCAGCACAGGTTTGCTTTGCGACACCCACACGGCTCACTGGGGACCTGTGGCTGGTGTGGGTGAAGCCCATGCTGGGCACGGTCCTCCTGGTGGGTAAAGTAATGTGGGAGCTGGCACATCCACAGCTCCGGTTCCTTTGTGGTTTTGGATCACCCGGAGGTGATTTTTCGCACCTATCGAGGGCTGGTGGGGTGCACAGCATCACTAGGGAATGGGGCCAAGGGGGGCCTTGCTGCAGCAGCAGACATAATCCAGGGACGGTGGGAAGCGGGAAGCAGTATTCACAGTGGTCTGGCTGGGAGACGAGCACTGGGCTCCGCAGCACCCTGGTGCCACGGCATGGGGTGGCACGTGGGTGTTACCTGAAACACGGCAATTATTTTATATTAAACATAACGATGCTGTTCCGGCTCAGCCCCAGCACTGT
>NW_009190166.1:0-356 GCF_000690835.1 Fulmarus glacialis
TCAACAGCTGAGGATTACAGGGCTGTAAACAAGGGGATCAATGGTGCTGATGGGAACATTTCCTGGTAATAGCTCCGGCCTGTAAAACACAGAGCAGGGGGAGGAAGGGGAGGCTCTGCTCTCCCAGCTGTTAACCCTTCCCACCCGCAGCCATGCACTGGCTTCTTGGTGGTAAGGGCTTGGGCTCGGGCTCGCTGGGGCTGGGCTGGGTGACCCAGGCCAGGCGAGGGCTGGGTGCTGCTGTGCCCCAGGGACAGGAGTGCCAGTGGATCGCAGGGATATTGCAGCCCTGGGGACCTGGGTGACCGGCTGTGGGCCAGACTGCTGTGCCTCGGCTTGGGCAGGGCCCCCGAGCC
>NW_009190166.1:459-2349 GCF_000690835.1 Fulmarus glacialis
TGATGCGAAAGAGGCAAGGGTCGTCCTGGGCGGGAGCTGCCAGTACTGATGGGAAACGTTAATGCCATCGTAGAAGGATGCTCAGTCCTGGTCCATGGTGCATGGGAAGACAGGGGCTACTGCAGGCAGATGGAGAGGTGGGAACAGCGTCTGCGGCATCCCCTGGCTCCTAAGCAGGGCAGAGCACGCCGCCAGCCCTTCCCGGCAGCCTGGGCTGCAGGGCTTCGGGCAGGTGAAGATGCTTCTTTCTGCTGGTTGCAGGGGAGGGTGCCCAAGAGGGCAGAGAGGGGTTTCCTTTACCTCTCTTGCACACCTCCCAGGGCACCCCTACCAGGGATCCTAGTCCTGCCTGTTCTCGTCACTACTATGCTCCTGGGAGGAATGAGTCCCCAAGCAGGCTCCAGGCTTGGGCACCAGCCCTGCCCCGAGCTCATCCCCCTACCCATGCCATGGCTGCCCACCTCACTGCCAGCCACCTTGCTGCTCACCTCCATGTATGGACAGCCCTGAGCACGCCACAGCCTCAGCGCACACGGCTGGTTGTCCCATCACCCTGGCATCAACGCCTGCGTGTGCCCTGCACACCTCGGCAGGACTCCCCATCACCGGTGCCGCCCCAGGGCACTGCCCTGCACACACACAGCCACACCGCTGCATGCCACACGCTGTCCCCACAGCCCGAGTGTGTGAGTGCCTGGCACTCAAGCAGATGCCTGCATCCCTCAGTGGGCATGGCCTGGCCACGGTGCCCTCTACCCGCCCTGCTCAGGGCTGGCAGGTAAATGTCAGCCTATTTTTATCTGCTCCCCCACGGGGCGGCTGTTCCTTCCATTTGAATGAACAGATGTACCTCCATTTCCCATCCCGCTGGGGAGCAGGCTTAATCTCCCTGAAATTCACCTTCCCCGCTTCCCGGAGCCGCCCTCCCCGGGGCTGGGCAGCAGGGGATCACAGATTAGTCATCCTGCAACGAGCTGGGCTGCGGTGGGCTCTCAGCGTCACAGCTCGGCGGCTCCCGAGAGCATCACCTGTGGGTGGAGAGGGCCAGCTCCCCCCTCCAGGCTGGCAGGGGCTGCCTCCTGCCCGCAGCTCAGCCAGGCTGCACGGGGCCGGGCTGGCTGCCGAGGATGGAGAAGTCGCTGGGGTGGAGCAGGGATGTGCCACAGGGTTTGCTTGGTGCTGGCTCGCTGTGGGGCTGGGGACACGGGGCTCGGAGGGTGACCCAGGCAGCATTGAACAGCATCAGTGCAATGTATACAGCACAGGTAATGGGGCTGCAGCCGAAACACCCCCGGTGAGCCCCGTCTCGTGTAATTGTACCTGTTTCCAGTGGTTTTCCCGGCCGGCGCAGTCCATAGCACCGCCAAGGGGCTGACGTGGTGGGCGAGATGGCCGTGGCCACGCGCTGGGTGATGGTGTGTGTAATAGCAGGGCTGGTGGGTAATAGCAGCCTTGGAGTCCATCAATAACCCTGCTCCCTGATGGATGCCACCCTCTCCTCTCCTGGCACAGCCAGGGATTAGTTACAACAACGCCTGCAACTCTCCCCACTGCGCCGGCACTGGTAGCACTGGGGCTTTTGGCAGAACCGGGGGTTGCTGTGCAGGTCATCCAGGCACCCTCACCTTCACTCTCACCTTCGTGCCTCAGACGAGAGCAGATATTTTAATGTTCTATTAATAGTTTTACCCCCTTAAATTATTGATCTGAATTTACAGCCAGAGCTGCCAGCTTAACAATAAGCTTTCTCAGGAATCAATCTGGGATCCTGCACAGGAGATTGGGGGCAGAGGGGAGGGTGGGAGCGAGAGATGGCCAGGCTGGGGGCACGGCGCAGGGCTGGGCATGGGAGGCAGCACGGTGTGGGGCTCCCCGGGCATCCCGCTCACC